>NC_081795.1:6486668-6786668 GCF_963082965.1 Carassius carassius | reverse complement strand
AAAATAAACTCTTTTAAAGATCAAAATAACCAATAAATGATGATTAGCAAATATATTAATAAGAAAAAAATATATAATAATAATAATGAAAGGCTACAAAGCAAGCAAACCTTTGATGTTAGAACAAACTGCAGTGAGTTATTTCTTGATTTATACTGTGAGCACATGGGAAATGCGTTTTAAACACAGACTTACAAATAATGTAAGACTCTGCATCTGACATCATGTCAAAATCAAAACCATGGGATGTTTAGAATCTTTGGATTCATCTAAACTGATAGCAGAAGTACAATCAGTGAAAGCAGCTGAAATATTGTCTCTGTTTCCACTGAAACAGTTCTTGCTGATGTTTCTTATTGGAGCGTGTAAACATGATGCCATCATGTACTGTACATTCAACCATCTGCAGTGGATTTCTCAAACTGAATAAGAAATACAACCCGAATTCCGGAAAAGTTGGGACGTTTTTTACATTTTAATAAAATAAAAACTAAAAGACTTTCAAATCACATGAGCCAATATTTTATTCACAATAGAACATAGATAACATAGCAAATGTTTAAACTGAGAAAGTTTACAATTTTATGCACAAAATGAGCTCATTTCAATTTTGATTTCTGCTACAGGTCTCAAAATAGTTGGGACGGGGCATGTTTACCATGGTGTAGCATCTCCTTTTCTTTTCAAAACAGTTTGAAGACGTCTGGGCATTGAGGCTATGAGTTGCTGGAGTTTTGCTGTTGGAATTTGGTCCCATTCTTGCCTTATATAGATTTCCAGCTGCTGAAGAGTTCGTGGTCGTCTTTGACATATTTTTCGTTTAATGATGCGCCAAATGTTCTCTATAGGTGAAAGATCTGGACTGCAGGCAGGCCAGGTTAGCACCCGGACTCTTCTACGACGAAGCCATGCTGTTGTTATAGCTGCAGTATGTGGTTTTGCATCGTCCTGCTGAAATAAACAAGGCCTTCCCTGAAATAGACGTTGTTTGGAGGGAAGCATATGTTGCTCTAAAACCTTTATATACCTTTCAGCATTCACAGAGCCTTCCAAAACATGCAAGCTGCCCATACCGTATGCACTTATGCACCCCCATACCATCAGAGATGCTGGCTTTTGAACTGAACGCTGATAACATGCTGGAAGGTCTCCCTCCTCTTTAGCCCGGAGGACACAGCGTCCGTGATTTCCAACAAGAATGTCAAATTTGGACTCGTCTGACCATAAAACACTATTCCACTTTGAAATAGTCCATTTTAAATGAGCCTTGGCCCACAGGACACGACGGCGCTTCTAGACCATGTTCACATATGGCTTCCTTTTTGCATGATAGAGCTTTAGTTGGCATCTGCTGATTGCACGGCGGATTGTGTTTACAGACAGTGGTTTCTGAAAGTATTCCTGGGCCCATTTAGTAATGTCATTGACACAATCATGCCGATGAGTGATGCAGTGTCGTCTGAGAGCCCGAAGACCACGGGCATCCAATAAAGGTCTCCGGCCTTGTCCCTTACGCACAGAGATTTCTCCAGTTTCTCTGAATCTTTTGATGATGTTATGCACTGTAGATGATGAGATTTGCAAAGCCTTTGCAATTTGACGTTGAGGAACATTGTTTTTAAAGTTTTCCACAATTTTTTTACGCAGTCTTTCACAGATTGGAGAACCTCTGCCCATCTTTACTTCTGAGAGACTCTGCTTCTCTAAGACAAAGCTTTTATAGCTAATCATGTTACAGACCTGATATCAATTAACTTAATTAATCACTAGATGTTCTCCAAGCTGAATCTTTTCAAAACTGCTTGCTTTTTTAGCCATTTGTTGCCCCCGTGCCAACTTTTTTGAGACCTGTAGCAGGCATTAAATTTTAAATGAGCTAATTAAGTGGATAAAAGTGTAAAATTTCTCAGTTTAAACATTTGCTACGCTATCTATGTTCTATTGTGAATAAAATATTGGCTCATGTGATTTGAAATTCCTTTAGTTTTCATTTTATTAAAATTTTAAAAACGTCCCAACTTTTCCGGAATTCGGGTTGTAAAAAACACAGCCACTGTTTCTGCAAATCCAGCCAATTTGGAAGGCAAATCGGCAATTGTGCTTCGAGTGTGTGTTTGTGTACAAATGTTCTGGCTGTTGGCCAATGGTGGAAGAGAATCTCAATTCAGTCATCATGTGTTTCATTAATGGAACTGAAGGTGCATTTGCTGCAAGCAATTCCACAGCTATTTAGATTACGGACTTTCTACTAATGTTAGTACAGCTATAATATTTTATATGCATTATAGTCTTAATATTTTAAATTTTAATGAATATTCTGTCAATGTCTTCCAGTTGAAATATCTTTATATTTAAAAATCATTACAACTATCTATTTTCAATATAGTGTGTCTTGTTTTTTCATTAGTTTTTTTCATCGGTTGAAACACAGACAGCTTACTTATAGTAGTCTCAGCATATTAAGGTGGGTTAAAACAAGAAAGTATTTTAATATGTATTTAAATTATTTAAACCGTCACTTTGTACAGAATTATGCCTTAGATCTTGAGTTATATTGGGTCTGTTTGTGTGTGTTTGGTGGGAACGGAATTCTAGTCAGTATTTTTTTAACAGGACCCTTGAGACCACTGTAACAACTGCCAGGTGCTACACTGTGAGACTGAGAGGGAGAGCCAGACACACACACACACACACACACACACACACACACACACACACAGCCTGACCACCAGTGATCTGTCTCTGAGGATTTAGTGGCCTGGTGTGGTAATTGAGTTTACTGACCTGTAGACTGACCCTGGTGGAGAGCAAGAAAATGACATTAAATAGGAGTCATATCAGAGACCTGGCTGTGTGTGTTTGTGTCACAAAGGTAATAGAATAATACTCACCTCTAAAAAGACACAGTACACAGACTATGGAGAAGATACACGCTATTACAAACACACGCACACACACACACACACACACACACACTGACATACACAAGTGTTTCTACAACTACAGCAACTTTTATGTCTCCTGAAAGCTTTGTCATCAGATGAATCAATTACATTTTAAATATATATTGTAATAGTTAACAGTTATTTTAAATTGTAATGATGTTTTACAATGTTTTACTGTACTGTTTTTATCTAATAAATCCAGCCTTGATGAATACAAAACACCACTTTCAAAAACATACAAAGTAGTGTGTTTTTAATACTTTGTTTTTGAAAAGTCTACAGGGCCAAAAGTGGCCACAGTTGAAGAAACCCCCCCACACATGCACACAGCTGTACCTCTGCGCTACTGAGCCCCAGGCTCCGTGTTTATTGGTGAGGATGTTGAGGATCTTCTGTTTCAGCTGATTGGCTGTCACATGATCACGGTGTTTGGCGGCGCTGATGAGGTGATCACACATCGTTTCCTCTTCTTTTCTGTCTGCCGCGTACTGTGCGCAGTTAGACTGACCGAAATATAGATGAAAAAAAGAGAGAGAGAAAAGATTAACCACTACAGCAAACGTCACAATGAATCAGTATTCTGGAAACAACAACTCAGTTTGATGAAATGAGGTACAGGTCATCCAAAAACGAAAAGTGTCATCCTTTACTCATCCTCATGAGTCCCTGAATTACATTCTTTCTCATGCAGAACACAGAAGAAAACAATTTAAAAAGGACTTATTTTCCATACAATGTAACTCAGTGAGGTCCAGTTTTGTTTTGACTTTCATTCACCCCACTGACTTTCATTACAAACAGTTAAAAACAATCTTCAAAACATCATACTTTGTCTTCTGGTGAAAAAAGTCAGTCATACAGGTTTGGAATGATGTGAGAGTGTTTTCTTTTTCTGACAGTTCCTTTAAGAACCAAGAATGATTTCCATTACTTTACCATGTCATCATACAACATATCATACCATTTACTTATGCTGATATTGTTCCAAACCTGAGTACCTTTTTTTTTAGTTCTGTGGAACACTAATGAACATATTTGAAAGAATGTCTCAGTATTTTTTAGTTAGTGAGGTCTGTGTTGTTTCGGACATTGACTTCCATTGTTGTTGGCAAAAACAACTAAAACATTCCTCAAAACATCTTCTCTTGTGTTCTGCAGGAAAAAGAAAGCCATAGAGGTTTGTAAAGACATGAGGGTGTTTTCATTTTTGGATGAACTGTCCCTTTAAGAACAGAGAATGCCTTCCATTCCTTTACCATGTCAACATACAACAATATCATATATTTACCAGTTACTTTCCCATTAACTCATCCTAACGTTGTTCGAAACCTAAATGATGTTCTCACTTCTGTGGAACACAAAAGAAGATATTTTATAGAATGTCTTTAAAATACAGTGAAAGTCAAAAAGGTCCTGTGTTGGTTTGGACCCCACTGACTTTCATTATTTTGACAAAACAGCTGGAACATTACTCAAAACATCATTTTTTTTGTGTTCTACAGAAGAAAGTCAGTCTTACAGATTTGAGATGACATGAGTGTGATTTTGGGTGAACCATCCCTTTAAAGGGGACATCAGATGCCCATTTTCCACAAGTTGGTTCTCAAGAGTCTTTATGAAATGTCTGCAACATACCTTGCTTAAAATTTCTCAATGGTTGTGTAAAACAACACCCTTTTTACCTTGCCAAAAACAGTTCACAGCAACCAGTTTTGGTGCATGTCTCTTTAAATGATAATGAGCTACTGCTAACTCCACCCCTCTCTTCCATTTTTTTTTTTTGTGTGTACTCGGTGGCACATTACCATCAAAAACAAAACTAACCCACTGCATCCACAGAGACTCTGATGTTGGGAGAAAATAAATTATTTTGTTCACTTTTATATTCAACTACAAAACGCCTGCATTGCTCGCGAGACATTGCTGTCGCTACAGCTGCTCGAGCGCAGAGAAAATGGTGGGCCGCATAGAACTGGCTGAGGGTAGAAATATGCTAATAAGGGACAGTCTGTCAGTGGTCGTGGGCGGGGCCTGATTTGGTTTGGTTTGATATGGTTTGATAATAGAGACTGTTCAGGGTTTTTTGGAGAAGAAAAAAAAAGGAGTGACTGCAATTATATGCAATTTTGCATGTGATGTCCCCTTTAAGAACCAAGAATATCTTCATTTTCGAAATTTAGATTTATATGTCACACGAAAGCTGAATACGTTTTTCATTGATATATGGTTTGTTGGGATAGGATAATATTTGGTCGAGATACAGCTATTTGAATATCTGGAATCTGAGGTTGCAAAAAAATCTAAATATTGAGAAAAAGCTTTTCGGCTTTTGGCTATTGCTACAAATATACCCCAGCGACTGAAGACTTTTTTTTAAGGTTTTGTGGTCTAGGGTCATATATATTGTAATACTTTCTCTTTGGGGTTGTAAAGACACTTAAAATTCAGCAGTATCGATAGTTGATGGCATAGACACTACCAGATTAGAACAAAACTTGAAATGAATGGAGCTGGACGATGACACTATTGTTTTTTGTAGAGCTGCTTTATAGCCGAATAGAATACTGAACTGAATTGAATCAACACTGAACTGACTTGAGCTGAATAACACCACTATTGAATTCTGAAAAGCCGCTTATAAAATAAACTGAACTTGTTTTATAATTAAAATTGATTTATTTGCTGAACTGTCATAGAGCAGAATATGCATTTGATTAAGTTATTTTTCTGTTGATTACTGTGAAGCTGCATCTGTGTTGTATAAAGCACTATATCTTAACTTTAAAGTTCACATTTTACACAGACTAAAAGCTAAAAACAGGCACTATAAACAGCACTGAGACTAAAGGCCTCTCAGACTGAGGGTGACATGAAGCAGCCCGCTGACTATATCTTCCCTGCTACAATAAGATTGTCTTCCCACGTGGACCCCGGGGGGGATCTCTTGCTAATATTCAAAATCTAATTTGCTAACACAAGCTGGTGGGGTGCAGGGGAACAGAGAAGAGAGGAAAGAGGAAGTAATTGAATTTCCTTCCTTATATTTGAATTCTGTCAGATATTATATCTCGACATATTCTTCAAACGGCCGATAACTCAATCTCCTGGTGTCATCTCGCCTTACCATGCGCCGCGCTGACAAATATCAAACATTATTTATCACTTCAAGGGAGGATATGAGGGTTGAAACTGACACCAGCTTAATTGTAAAAATATCTTATCTGCTTACAGAATCTTCAATCTGTAGACGGAGGTAATAAAGAAGAGGAGGAACGAAAACCAGGCACGCATCCTTCTCCAGGATTTGAGGGGCAAGACGATGTCTTTGGTTAGCTGTGACATCGCCTGTCTAGAGCCTGCTGCTTTTTATCTAGCAGGTCAAGGATCCTCAAGAGCAGTATATAAAACAACCGTCTCAGACAGGCTGTGCGTTGCAGATAGGAAGCCCATCCCTCCATCACTACATGTACTCGTGCGTCTGTGTGGAAGAGTGTGCGTTCACCACATACTGATGTCATGCACGTGCCCTCAGAGTTGCATATCATAGATACATGATGACAGATTCCACAGTAAGCGCTGCTAAACCTTGATTTACATTTACAGCAACCACTGCATCACTGACAGAATAATAAAGATAGGTTGATACTGATATTCTAAGAAGTTAGTGTAACATTATTCTTCACACTGAATATATTACAGTTATAAGGTATAAGAGACTGCGTTCTATTTTGAATAGTCATAACTAAAGGCTAAAACATGATCTTAACTAAGAACACACACTTTTAAAATATTCGAGTTATTAGATTTGTTTTTCTTTCGTTTTTTGTAGTTTTTATTCTTATTTTTTAATTGAAGGAGATCTTACAGATTAAGAATGTGTAAAAGATGTTGTGCAAAATGGTGCAGTGGGGTAAGGAGTATTGATTAAGTTATTGCTATTATTATGTTATCAACATGCAAAACGACCATAGAAATACTGATATATTTATATCCTGATATATATATATATACACACAAAGATTACTTTTCAGACAGCAAAAATGAAATAAAAATATTGAAATCCCCCTCAGCCTTTATCTGTGTTGTACACAATAAGAATACAATTAAACATAATTATTATATAATTAATTATTATAGGGATAGCTGCACATTAAACCATTTTTTTAAATGTTTTATTATGAACAGTTTAATTTAAATAAAAGCAGTCAAATCAAAAAGGCATGTGGACAAAATCTTTCATCATAACACAAATATATCTAAACCTTACTAAATACTAAAGTAAAGAACATTTCCTGTCTCTTAATAGAAATAGCTAATAGTTTCAAATGAGACATAAACACAATCTCAACATTGTTCCTTACTTTTCAGAGGCCACTTATGTATAATTAAGCGAAGAGTTATTCAATTTCTCAGTACTGAGCTAATATCTGTGGATTAACCCACTGTAGGAGTCATGAGCAGAGGATTATGGGCCTCCCCCACTGCTGGCTTTACTACAGATCATCTCCCTCATGTTGTATCGGATTCAAAAAAAAAAACTGATTTCTTTGTAGATTATTTAGGTTTCATATGGATTCAGTGTGGGATTAGAGTTCTGATCTGGTTATAATCAAGTTCACATCAGATCTATCTACTTAATTCAGTCATATAACAGTAAAATATCTAAATCCTGAAAGAATCCATGGGGATCTATAAAATGTGTGTATATATGCAAGTACTGTATGTCTAAAAGGCCTTGAATCGCAGACGTCATCTACCTCAAACTCTGCATGCTTGTGGACGTCCTCAGCTCGCTGTCTATTGAGGATGAACTCTGCTTCATTGGCCACTCGAACGATATGATCCTTCATGGCATGACAAAGGAGTCTAGAACGAAGAAAATATGGTTTTCAACTGGGAATTTAAAACAAATGGTATTCAGTCAGTCCCTAAACACACATCAAATACACATCTGCACGACACATAATCCACCTCACATACCCTTATAAAAAATGCAATCATTCATCTTTTATGGGATCTCTGTTACTTTGTGTTAATTGTCATTTTACACATCATTAAGTCAGCTTTGTTTTAATTAACAAAAACCATGGCGTTTCTATGGAACGTAATGCTGAGTGTAAATTTTCATTCCCATCCGGCAGAGGGGCTTCAATACGGTATAATGTGCATGCTTTTTTAAGTGTTGACAATCAATAAATAATATTTGGAGCACAGAGGAGAAAGACAAAATATCACACAACCTCAATCTCAGCATGATAACAGTTCAAATTTAAATCTAGGGCATGACTTTACTTCTTCAGTACAGGCAGAGAAGTTGAAACAGCAGTTCAGCGGTGTATGATAATATGAAGAGTATGTAAAAAATCGGCAACTACAGCAACATTTTTTTTTTGAGTATTTCTAGAGTTCCAAAAGACAGAAAGTGTTGTGGCCTTGGTGACTTATATGAGGGTGCAGGTGAAACAGAACAGGGGCTCCAAAACAGAAGCACAGGGGCGACATACAGTACATCCCAAATGGTGACGTGGTGAGGCTCATAAATTACAGATGCCCTACTAAAAATGGAATGTATCTAAATAAACTGGAATAGAATGTAATATAAACACTCCAAGGCTGAAAGTTCCCGCAACTACTTCAGAACTAACTCCACAAACAAAGTTTTACACAGTACTTTAATCCTTTTTGTTAAGTTTGTTATTAGAATATAAGGAGACTTTCCAAGAGGCCAAACACAACATTAGTCTGATTAAATTGTTCAAACAAACTAGCAAGTTAATAAATGGAGTGCATCTGCTGGTTTCTGAAAGAAAAATCTCCTTCATTCTGTCCATTTTATTTTTTCTATAATTAATAATTAATAATAAGTGCTTTGTTTTTAAAATAAATAAATAAATAAATACATAGATATATTTATACATTAATCAACATTTATTTTTTAAAATCCTAAATTATTATAATTATTATATTTTTTATACATATTTGCTTTTGTAAACATATTCCAGCAGTTAATGAAAGATACACTAAATCAAAAGTCTGTAGGATATTTTAATGTTTTTGAAAGAAGTCTCTTATGCTCTCCAAAGCTGCATTTATTTAATCAAAAACACAGAAAAACTGTAATTTTATGAAATAGTCACAGTTTAAAATAACTGTTTTCTATTTCTATTTTCCAGTCTTCAGGGTCACACGGTCTTTCAGAAATCATTCTTAATATGCTGATTAATTTTTTATAACTATGTAAAGCCATCAATTTAATGAATTTCTGCTGAATAAATGCATTCATAAAAGATTAAAATAAAACTTTTGAATGGTAGGGTATTTAATTACAGATTTCCCTGTGAATTACCAAAAAGAGAAATTCCTTGGTATAAGAGAAGGTACTGTTGCTAATAACAGCCATCCACTCCCATAAAACATTTCTGAATACACATTTAGAATGAGGATTTAGAATGAGGGCCACTGATACGAACAGACAGAGACAGACAGACAGACAGACAGGTAGAGAGAGTGAATGACTGATGTACCAGCACCCTGGACAGCGACTATCTCTGCTGACTCAGGCTTATTGTCCGAATGCATGTGTGTGTGTTTGTGTGTGTGTGTGTGTGTGTGTGTGTGTTGTGTGTGTGTGTGTGTGTACAGATGGGTCAGCCATCCTGGATCAACTCAACAACAATGATTCAAAGCCTAAACCTGACAAACACATGGACATAGACACACACGCACACAAACACAATCTTTTCTGAGATAGAAAAGTATAGCTAAAAACAATAAAACAGCATATTGGATAAGTCTAAATATTCAAAGGATGCACACATTCTGGACAGGAAGTACACCAGAGGATTTATAAAGCCAGTCTCTCTCAACATGCTTATCTCAGCATATTTTCCACTCTGGTCAACCACTTCCACTCAAAAAACACACACAGACTGTAGCCAAAGTAGTGGAATGAGAGGCTTAGGGCCTAATCTGGTTCCCTCCCTGTTCTCTAGTCCGCCTCAGAGATGCCATGGCAACCCGGCAGCCGAACAGACCAGCAGTAGATGCCCAGTTTAAAGTAACATTAGCTACAGTGATATTTGAACTAGTAATGGTGTTTGAGGAGCAGACGTGAGACTTTACCTTCCCTCGTTGATAAGCTCAATGAAAGCCAGGCCAGCGTTCTTCTGTATAGAGTTCTGCCACTCCTGAAAGAAACAAACATTTTTCATATTTTTGTGGAGTGTTTATTTTTCATCAGTGTGATTAAAGACAGCTTGTGCATCAGGGGGAAAAGTATATCCAAAAGAATATCTAACTGTTGATGTTTCTAAACAATAAATGTTATTTTAATTTTTGTTACATAAAAAGTCACATTAAAATCGGCTTGTAAATGTTTTACTGGACCCAGACTTTTGATCTTAAAATATAACGAATTATCATAAAAATATTAACTATTACATTTCTAAAACTTCAATAGTGTATTAAAAATAAATAATATTTATTGTACAAAATTTGTATAATTATTATATACCAGCATACCAGTGCTATTTTAGTATTGTTGATATACGATATATATATATATATATATATATATATATATATATATATATATATATATATATATATATATATACTTTTTATTGTCACAGTTTAATTACCAAAAAGAGAAATTCATTGGTATAAGAGAAGTTCCCTTTCAGTCGGTCACTCTCGACGCCACGTCGGTGACCGACGAATATGGGATATCGCTTCGATAGACCAATCTACTTCGAGTGTAAACTAAACGAGCCAATGCACATTGGCATGCAATTATTGCATCCAGCTGCCGCTGATCACTGCGTGAGTATAAGAGGGCAGCAGGTGCAATGCATACCAGCTTTTCGCTTCGGAGCCGAGCGTTAGTATCGCTCTGCTCAACTGTGTCTGCTGTGAACTACGAGTTCAGCACGCTCTCGAAAGCTTCGTGTGTTGGCGAGACGGCGCTTCAGCGGCGGTCGTTCCTGTGTCGAGTGGATTGCACACTTCAGGCTGCATTACCCCTGTCGTGTTGCAAACGGCCAATTCCCCTGTGCGCCTCAGCACTAAAAGAGCATTTCCTAAAGAGCAAATTTCTCTAAAAGAGCTTCACGGGTGCGTCTTTGTAAAGACGACGGATCGTCCTTGTAAGGATGCCGTTTCACCCGTGCGTTTCTGGGTGCGGTCGTTACCTGGCAACGGGTGATGGTCACGATCGCTGCCTCACGTGTCTGGGCGTCGAGCACGCTGAGGTGGCTTTCGTGGATGAGTCATGTTCTCACTGCGGGAATATGACCATCTCGGAGCTGCGAACCAGGCTCCGCTACCTTCAGGGGGGCGGAGTCCCGCTGCCGCGGCCGCGATCTGGGGCCCTTTGGAGCCTTTGCATTCAGTTGAGCTAAAGTTTCTTTCATTGAAAACTCTGCTCCTGCTTGCACTGGCCTCCATCAAGAGGGTAGGGGACCTGCATGCATTTTCGGTCGACGATTCGTGCCTACAGTTTGGGCCGGCTGACTCCCAGGTAATCCTGAGGCCCCGGCCTGGCTACGTGCCCAAGGTTCCCACAACACCCTTCAAAGACCAAGTGGTGAACCTGCAAGCGCTGCCCCTGGAGGAGGCAGACCCAGCCCTGGCTTTGCTTTGTCCCGTCCGAGCATTAAGGTGCTACGTAGACCGGACACAAAGCTTCAGGACCTCAGACCAGCTCTTTGTCTGTTACGGAGGCCGGCAGAAGGGGAGTGCCGTCTCTAAGCAGAGGATGGCCCACTGGATTGTGGATGCCATAACTCTGGCTTATCAGGCTCAGGATGTGCCCTGCCTGTTCAGGTTGCGAGCTCACTCAACTAGAAGTGTTGCATCCTCCTGGGCGCTGGCTCGTGGCGCCTCGCTGACAGATATTTGTAGAGCTGCGGGCTGGGCGACCCCTAACACGTTCGCTAGGTTCTATAGCCTTCGTGTAGAGCCGGTATCCTCCTGTGTTCTCACCTCAAACGGGTAGTGGCACTGAGAGGCCCCGGTTAGTGTCAGCTTGCTTAAACCGCTCCAGAGTGTCCGTATTGTAGACCCTGTTGAGATCCTCCATCACCCTAAGCAGCTGGACGCAGCGGAACGTCCGGCGCCAGACCTTCATGATGAATCTGTGAGAACCATGGAAGGGTGGGTTCCATATTGAGACCTAAGCGGTACTCATATGTGTATAGTCCACGGTATAGCCTTAGAGCCCGTGTTTCCCCGGCAGACTTCTGCCTTCCCAAGAGGGTTCTAATCACCTCAAATTTCTCCGTATACTCCTAAACGGATGCTATATGTGTATTTGCCTCCGAGACCTCCTTCAGGAAGGATGGGGCTTCCGCAGCGTCCCGGCTCCAAGCGGACCGGGTACGTTTTCCCAGTGTTATCCAATCTCACCCAGTGAGGTAGTGCTTTGACAATGGTGAGTGGAGCTACTTGTTCTGAGCCCCGGCCTACACCTAATAGGGGCGCAGGCGGCTCGCACAGGGCACTGGAAGGGGCAGCACCCATGGCGCTTTGATAGGGATCCCATATTCGTCGGTCACCGACGTGGCGTCGAGAGTGACCGACTGAAAGGGAACGTCTCGGTTACATATGGTAACCCTCGTTCCCTGAAGGAGGGAACGGAGACGCCACGTCCCGTCGCCATGGTTGCTGTACCGCCGCTGAGCTGCCGGGTCCCCGGCTCGGCTCCTCAGCGAAAAACTGGTATGCATTGCACCTGCTGCCCTCTTATACTCACACAGTGATCAGCGGCAGCTGGATGCAATAATTGCATGCCAATGTGCATTGGCTCGTTTAGTTTACACTCGAAGTAGATTGGTCTATCGAAGCGATATCCCATATTCGTCGGTCACCGACGTGGCGTCTCCGTTCCCTCCTTCAGGGAACGAGGGTTACCATACGTAACCGAGACGGTACTGTTGCTAATAACAGCCATCCACTCCCATAAAACATTTCTGAATACACATTTGTTTTTATTTTTACATTTTAATTTAGTTCAGCATTTTAGTTGTTATTCATTTTATTTCAGTTTTAGTTATTTTAGTCCAAGATTAACTAAATTAAAATGAGAAATGTTGCAACCAGCTGAAAAAAAAAATCAGTTAATGTTTATTTCACGTAAACAAAATGTTATTTATTTATTTATACATGCATACATACAACATTTTAATATTATTTATATAGTCATTTCTACCACTTTTTTTACTTTAATACAAAAAAACACTTCGCTATTGATGCATGAAGATCAAAGATAAATCTCACTTTTCCAGTCCATTTCCAATCACATATGTAAAAAATATTGTTTAATTTTGTGATTTTAGGATATACAAAAAATATGCAAGAAAACAAGAGGGTTAATTTACGGTTAAATCTAAATAATTCCTGGTGAAAATGGATTGAAGAACACCTGTAAAACTATAAAATAAAAAAAATAAAAAATAAAAAAAAAACAGTGGAAAAACATCCGCACACAAAAACATGTTAAGCCTAAAATGAAACATCTAGTGAAAGTGATCACAGCAAATAGGATTTCTTTGTATTTGAGTAAGCAAAGATGGCTTTGAGGTCATATACAGTCTACGCAATCGAGAGCCAAAGCAATAAAAAGTCTGGAAATCGGCCTTGTGCATGTGTAAGCATTTTTTGTTCCTCTGCGCAAAGATCCATAAACACTGGAGAGATGTAATTGCTGAATGAAACTGTATCCTTTTGCCCCTTAAACACAGCTATTTCCTCCCTGTGAGCACCCAGTGACAGATCACCGAAGACCTCTGTCTAGAGACTGGTCCTCTCGCCTTGCCTTGAGTGCTTTTGAGGCCTTAGGGAACGTCTCACGCCCTTCCTCTCCCCATTTCCCGGGCTCACCTTCCTCTGCTGTCTTTCACACACACAGCAAGGGTCTGGAGATGATTAAAAGGCGTGCTTCTCACTATGGGAAATTCTCCTTCATTCTCCTGTTTGCTCTCTAAGGTACGAGTTAAGGGGGAAGAGCATAAGCTGGGTTGAAGTTCAAAAGGAAAGAGGGCATTTGCAAAAAGTGGGCCTCAAAAATATTCCGTCCCGTGGTGAGGGAGTCAGGGTGAGAGAAGAAGATGTGAACGAGGTTCTCAGAACGAAAGTGTTTTAAGCATTTTATACAGATGGCAGATGTGTTTTGACCATTTTATTTTATTTTATTTTTGTTTTTCATATTATAATATGACATTCATGTTTTTAAAGGATATATAAAGACTATTTTTTGAAGTTGCTGTTTAAATAAAGCTTTACTTAGTCAGCGATGACAGGGAATGCTGGGAAATGTGGCCTTTTCGGTGGTTGGGTGGTTTTAATCGGTAATATACTATGGCCCAAAAAATTATTTTGTACATCAATTATGGACACTGAGCTATTTTTGCTATTTCTTCTACTCAACTGGTCCCCCAAAAAAAATACAAATAATAATAATTATATGAAAAGGACCTCTAAAGTTTAAAAATATCCACTTGTTTTGATATTTGGTTACATAATGTACAGACATTCATATATTTTACAATGTGGCTTTGAGGTATAGTTTGCCCATAGATGAAAATTCTGTAATCATTTACTTCTATGGAACACAAAAGAAGATATTTCGAAGAATTGTTTCATCAACTTTCATTGTATGGACAAAAATATATTTGTAAAACATTTTTGTGTGTGTGTGTTTGAAGGAGAGTAACTGATTTCAGAATTGTATTTTTGGGTGAACTATCCCTTTTAGTATAAAATACTTCTTGGAGCCACAGTAAAGCTGCACAGCACATCTGATAATTTCAACTGACTACTAGAAGAGAAAAAAAAATCAAAGTTTGAGGGAAAAAATTATATATAAATAAATAAATAAATCACACACACTGGTGAGCATCCTCACTATACCTCAATGAGCCAGAAAGAGACAACACTTAGGCACATCTGGTCTCCAAATGTTGTAACTGACCCAATATGCCTCCCTCTCTCTATTTCTCCTCCACCATTCATTATATACTCCGCAGTCAGGCAGTTCGTCACCTGGGATCAGCTGCCTCAGCTCAAGTAGATCAGCACCCACGTGACAAAAATAAATAAGGAGATCCATGCAGATGTGGAGAACACTGGCCTGCCAAAAGAAAATGACATCAGCCGAGACAGAGAGCTAAGTCCCAGTCCGCTGTCTCTTCTCAAATAGCCTTTGCACTAGCACTGTAACACAATTCTTTTGAGACATTTTTTTTATCATCTTTCTCTTCATGCTGGAGATTGAGGGTCCCTTGGGGTAGGTGAGTGTGATTGTGAGGGGATTTTGGGGGGCTCACACAAGTATGCCGTCCATGTGATGTGCATTAGCGATGACATGTACCTCCAGAAGGCTGTAATGCGATCCCTTATGTAAAAGAGAAGATCACTTCCGGCCTGCCATCTCCAACGAGGGACTTATACTGGGAAATGGTATGAAACACTGGGTTTAAGAGCTGATGCAGAGAGTTTATCTTGTATTTTAGCACAAAGGTTTTTCCAAGGGGGCCCATGTAAATGTTTAAAGAAAAAATGTTGGAAAACAAAAATGTAAATAAATAAATAAATAAAATAGAACAAAATAACTATTTTAGCACAAACGGTTTTCAAACTGTGGTCCAGTGAGCCCCAAGGGGACGCAAGGGGGCCCATGGAAAAGTTTAATGAAAAAATGTTGGAAAACAAAAATTTAAATAAATAAATAAAATAGAACAAAATAACAATAATGATAAAAAAAAGTTTAAAAAAAAATATATATATTAAATAAAGTATTATTGATGATTAATCGTTAAACATAGTAAATAATAATAAAAGAGTCATATGAACAGAAAATAAAAACAAACAAACATCAATGTCAACTAAAAGTAAATAGCAATAAAAAAGTAATAGCAATAATAAATAATAATTATTATAAGCACTACTACTACTACTAATAAGTTATTAATTGTTAAATTATTTATGTTAAGAATAAGAAAGAAAGAAAAAAAGATGTCAACTAAATAGAAAGTAAATATTTTTCAGAGAATAGGTGATTTGTTTATACATTTATTTTTTACAGTATAAATAGGTCTTTATAGTTATGTATATAAAAAGACAACACTGTTTTACCATACACTAATTGAATACTTCAGCTTTAACCTTTATATTTGATCCCGAGTTTATGAACTTTTTGTATATTTCTACTTGTACTGTTTACGTTTTTTTTTTTTTTTCAAAAGTACAGGGGAAAAATATGCAAGCCAAATGCTTCTCTTATCCTTCATGATTATGATTGCACTGTCTGACAAGTCACCTCCTTGCTTCACTGAAACCCTGAGTACATGCATTTTCAAAGCCAAGAACTTAATTTAATTCAAACTCCAATCATCTTTTAACCTACGCCTCCAAATTCCCGTCACAGCTGTCAAGCACTCCTGTCAAAACTGCCTGCCAAAACGTACTCAGCTGAGAACGCAGTCATTAGCCAAAAATGTGCCCCACAAAAACCGTGGGAGGAAAACAAATTGTAGTTGTAGCACTTGCGCTCGAGCTGTGCACCTCAGCCAGCCAGTTTTTTTTTCTCCCCCAGCTTTGTAACCCACAAACTTTAATGGCTCTTGAGAATTTGCAGCATCTCAATCCAACCTGTCAAGAGACAGAGGGAGCGCTTTGCTTTTATCTGCTCAGTGCTGCTCCCGACATCTGGAGGCCGTCCATCGCTAAATCTCTCCGGCTCCACGCTAGATCCTTTATGTATGTTTAAGCTGCTACACGAAACAGACCCGGCTGACCTCTGCGGCACCCGCTGCCACTTGACTGGATAGAGACACTGGCTGTCTGTGGCCTTAGATGAATAACAGTGATTAGGAGGCATAAATAAAAAAGTGCAAGATGATTATCACTAATTTATTCATAAAAGTGACAGTTCGCGAAACAAAGTGGGTCGTAAGGTCGTGACTGGTGAACGTCCCGCTGTCTGGGTGCATTAGTGCGGAGATGAGAAGGGGAAAGGCTCGAGGTTGTTGGACTCGCAGCAAGGACATCTCCCACCGTGACATGATTCGTAGTGGGATGTGTTCAGTTGTGCTCCAAGCATTTATTATAGGGATAGTTCACCCAAAAACAAAATCATTTTCTCATCCCCGTGTCTTTAGATGTTTAAATTGCTGTTTGTATGACTTTAGAAGATATGAAACACAGTGCACAAGTCATATAGACTACTTTTATCATGCCTTTATTATGTTTTTTTTTTTCCTTTTGTAATTGTCATCTCATGGTCCCAATCTACTTTCAGTATATGGAAGAAAATGCCATGAACATTCTTAAACCAAACTGTTGTTCAGATGGAAATTATGGGCAGTAAAAGTGTTTTGTGTGGTGCAAAACAAAAGCCGCCCCAAGATTTAACAGGAGGAAAAAAGAAACAAACAAACATTCATGATTTTACATTTAAACATATAAAACAATAAAAGAATAAAAAATTCAAGTTTTTATACATACATACATACATCACTAGAGTTCCAAAGTTTGGGGTCAGTAAGATGTTTTTTTTTTCTAAAACAAAATTAGTTTTAGAAGTTTTATTCAGAATGCATTAAATTGGTTAAAAATGACAGTAATAACTTATAATTTCAAATAAATTTTGTTCTTTCTATTTATTAAAGAATCCTGAAAAGACAAAAATAATAAAAAAAAAAAAAAAAAAAAAAAAAAAAATATATATATATATATATATATATATATATATATAATCCTGGTTTTCAAAAAATAAAAATAAAGCAAAACAACTGTTTTCAACATTTATAATAACATTAAATACATTAAAATAGAAAACGGTTATTTAAATTTATAAAATTTTATGTATTTTTATTACATTGAATTCTTTCAAAAACAGAAATCTTACCGACCCCAAATCTTTCCCTTTCATCTTTTTCTCTTTTACCTCCTCTCTCACTCACCCGCTCATCTAAAAATACAAGCCTTTTGTTTTTCAAGCTCTCTGGTTTGCACAACGTTCTAAATCAGATCCTACAGCAAGCCGGTTATGAAGGCTTTGGCTCCAAAGAGACTTTCCTACGTCTGAAAGCCATTTTGGGCCTGGGCTCTGGTTTCATCCTCTCTTTGGGCAATCGATATAATAGGCTGTTTCTACCCTGGGAGCTTCTAATGGCAAGAACTCTTGGAGCTCTGGTAACATTATATGTCTAACAGGGGCGGAGGAAGAGAAAACCAGGAGCTTGAGTCTCAATGTGATGCTTCACTCGACAATAAATCCAAGTGGCAACAAAGCGGGCAGACAGCATAAAAGAGATACGAGAGAAAAAAAAATCTAAATATTCAATGCAACAAGGGAAAGGTCATCTAAAATCTTCAAAAGGAGAAGAACAAACAGCAGTATGCATCCTGAACGCCACAGTGTCTGGAGGACGCCACCTTTGTCAGGACAAACTAAGAGCAAATGTTCAGATCGACTCTCGAGTCGGGATGCGGTATGGACTTCATAGAGTCAGAGGTGCCATTCAACGACTAAAAGCTCCCGCCCCGCCGAGCTCTCCGCCGACTGGATTCTGAGGAAGAGATGCTGAGGTAATGGCTTCCTTATGGACTCCCAGCGCAAGAGTGATGGGCTGACAGAAGGTATGTTAAATATCTCCCGCTCTGACTACAACATCGGGACCCTGACCCCTTTGAAAGGGAAGGCTTAACAAGGGACTCCGAAGGTCAGCAAGCTGTAATATGTCACTGGGATTTAAAGGGAAGACGACTGCGGTGTGTTTACATGAGCTGGGGTTACACTATTTTCAGTCCAAGGAGGAAAAATGTGAGAAAAGGTAGGACTAATTTAACATCTATAATGCCTACTGTATTATATTTGATACACACATTTCTAAGGTCTTTGCAGAAAAAGATTTTGTACATGCATTCTGTCCTCTGTTTGATAAATCAAAAGCCAATCTTTAATGATTTTATAAATTAAAAGTAAGATTTGTTTGCCATATATTTTATATTGCCATCTTTAAAAAAAAAGGAAAAAAAAAGAAAGAAAAGAACACTTACTGGACTGAAGCTACTTAGGTGTACAAGATTATCCATCATTTTTAGAAAAGTCATGTTAAAATATGAGTACCAAATAAGATGCTTCAAGCTTTTGAGTTCTCATTGTATTTGCCCTCTACAATAAAAAACAGCAGGGTTTTGATCATAAAACTAAGCATTTAAAAATCATCTTACTAAGACATATTATTAAAAGATACAGAGTGACAAGTGATATTTATTTATAACTTTTTGGCCATATAAATATCAGCAGCTGCAGCAAATTGCATATTTTTGCATAGATTGGACCCCTGAATAAAACTGAAGCATTCTTCCTTGAATGTGAGCTCCATATCGTCACTATATCATGCTATATAAGCAATATAAGCCTGCTGTATCAAATATACAGTAATATTCACAATAACTTTTTCTCTTTAAAGGTTCAATGAATGGTTTAATTTTATAAAATAAGATTTTTCACACTAATACTTCATATATCAGGCTTTTAAGAGTTAAAATTTGTAATTATATCAGTTAACATCACAAGCTGAGCAGTTTGACACAATCACTTAAGGTTGGCTTTGATAAATGAACATGTTAATGACCAGTCATGTTTGTGTATTGCTTTCTGTCATCCAGACAAATAATTTAAGCAGCTCGTTGTGACGGTTAACAATAGACAATGTGTCATGCTGGAAAATAACATTAGAAAGATGAAGAAAACAGAAAAAGAGTGACAGGTCACCTGAGAGCACAGCAACATAACTAGTTCCACTACTGAGTTGCTGGACTTCATGCACACCAGACCTAAAAGGGAATAGAAAGAAAAAAAGACATATAAATGAATCATTCTGCTTGATCATATTCATAAACACACACAAAAGAAAAAAAAAACCTTAGCGGTTGTTTGTTTTTACATGTGTTTTGACCTATCATAACTATGCACGTTCTACATCTGCGAGAGTTAGTCAAGGGCAGGCCGTCCACATGGCCTCAGAAAAGTGAATGGTGCAGATGAATGGAACGGTCCCAAAATGCAACCATTTTATGTCACACAAACATCCAAGACAGTTCTGATGAGTTAACTTATGAATGTGAGACTGAACGTCTCTTGTCGTCTGTGCGTTATGACTCAGATAGCTAACAGCTCGTGGGGTCACTAATAGTGTCTCTGGAGCGGTCAAAGGTCATCTGCTGCATGCCAGTGTGAGATCAAAAGCCAAGGCCATGGTCTTGCTTGCATATTTCTCAAACCATGCTAGAATAAATTTAAATACAGGAGTGAATATAGTATATATATATATATATATATATATATATATATATATATATATATATATATATATATATATATATATATGTGTGTGTGTGTGTGTATATGTGTTTATATATATTTTTTTTTTATACAGGCACCATTCTCTTGAAAGATGTTGTTTGAGTAAATTATACAGTTTTAAATAAAAAGCCTTTTGTTAATTAAATATAAAGGACAGCTGGTTAACTGGTTAACCTCACTGATATACAAGGTAATTGTAAATGACGAGCAGTTATTGAGAGCCATATAAGACAAACTCTCTACCTCAAATACACTCACATATGCACACATGCATTAACATAGCTGATGCACTTGTTTGCATGAGCCAGCAGAGTCAGAGAGACAGGACTCTAATGAAAGAAAGATGAGGGCAGTGAGAGAGAGAGAGAGAGAGAGAGAGAGAGAGAGAGAGAGAGAGGTCTCAGCATGAATGTGGTGTAATGAGACGTAGTGGAAGTGATGGAAGAGTATTTAGTATTGCATCATTATTACTAATGCACATATTTAGGGTTAGGCATTGGAACAAACACCTAACTCTAAGTTTTAAACGTTGCCAAGGAACTAGTCCTGCGTAAATTATAGCTTCATTTGTGTGGGTTGATAAGATGTGTGCTGTTAATTTTCTAACTGGTTGGGCTTACTTTTTTCATTTGGTGGACAATAAAGCAGAAAAAAAAAGTTATTGAACATTCGTTTGATCTCATATGATGTCAGGGTCTGCAATAACATGGTTTGACCAGTGTGGCGCTGTGGCGCAAAACTGTAATTCAGTAATTCTGTAATTCTTCTAACGCAATACAAGATGACACACTTATGGGACATGCAAACAAAGCCGAACCAATATGGTGTGGGAAAGTTTTACAAAAAATACAAACAAAAAATGCTGTCAAGTTTAAAAGCCTGGGTATATTCACCGCTAAGTTTTTTTTTCTTTCTAGTTAGAGATGAAAGGAAGTGGGGCAATTGTGGCCTAGTGGTTAGATAGTCGGACTTGTAACAGGTCAGTATTGCAGGAATTGTACAAAATAGAAATGTAATAAAAACCACCCTGAACACCTTAGCAACCTCATATATATATGTCATGGCAACCACTCCAAAATCATGGCACATAATTTTGCCCAGAAAAGTACTAATTTTCTTCAGAAATTATACATTTTTAAATCAAAACTGTAAATCCCATTAATAAAATTTGTATACATACAATTTGTGGTAAAAACATTCCTGTAAAGTGAGCTTTAAATTCAGCTCACTTTTGTCTGACAGCACCACTTGTCTCGTTACCCACTTAAACATCCTTTCACCATGAATGATCACTCCTAAACCATTCAGTCTGTGAAGTTATGACCGTAATATTTCAGAGGCCAAGAGTTCAAGTCCCAACCATCTCTCTGTCTCATTTATGAGGGTGAGATGGGGCCGTACACACAGCAATTCCCCACCGGGGTTCCTCTCTTCAGTCAGGTGGCAGGCCTGACCTCTGGATCACGCTGCTGGACAAACTAAATTCATTCTATTTAAACAGCAAGTCGCCGCGCTTTCCAGTTAAGCCTCACTGGCGTGAATGTGACATTGTCAGAGAGCTGAAGTGTCACAGAGTTGGGCGGCTGGCTCTCACAAGAAGTGCAGTGTTCCACTCAGGGGCCTTGCACTCAAACTCCAAGTGTCGGGAGGCTGTCCGAGGGCGAGCGGGGTATAATTGCCCCCAGTGAACGAGTGTCTGGAGGGAGGCCGGGCAGGGCCTTGACCCCTAGTGCCGGGGCGAGTGATGGATGAAGGGTAATTATGGGTAAATAGGGAGCCTTTGCATCAAGCGAACAGTATTTCAGCTGTGAGAGGTTGAGGAAGAGAGGAAGGGAAGGAGGTGGGAAAACAGACATCACTTCTTCTGGTCATGGGATGGTGTTAACATACTGGACAAATGAATGCGAGGGTAAAGAGTCATCTATGAGGAAGTCACTGTTATGTGTTCATGATTGGGGTTCGTTTGGGCAGGATCACAATAACCATGGGCAACAGCAATGTACAAGCACAGTCAAAGGCATTTTGAGTTGTAAAAATTAATAATGTAATTTTTATACACACACATAAAAATATTTCTTATACTATATAAAATAATATAGATAATATAAAAAAACTATAAAATATATATAAAAACTTATTTTATATACATTTAATAATTCTCTAATTTAATAATAACTGTAATAACTTCTACTCTTAAAATACATATACATATTTTAAATAATGTAACAGATTACAAATGTTATAAAAAGGCCAAAAAATATGAGCAAGTTACTAAAATAAGTGACTAAAATCTAGTAAAAAATTTACTTACACTGCATTTTATATATATACATATTTATACATAGAACATTGTGCTAGCAAAACCAAGGTCAAGATTTTGAATCCAAGGCAATGGAGAAAAACTTTGGATAAAAGCATCTCTTAATGCATAAACGTACATTTATATATTTATATATTTACATATATAAATACATTTTTCAGAATGTCTTTTACGTTTCACAGAAAAAAGAAAGTCAAATAGGTTTGGAAGGACATTGGGGCGGGTAAATAATGACACAATTTTCATTTTTGGGTGAACTATTTCTTTAAATTTGTTTAGGCTCTGGCAACCACCTACAACACCATTTAAACCACATAGCAATGGGCTAAAAAAAACCCAGCACAATTTTGCAACCTCATGCCTTAGTAATCAACTCAAATTTGCTTAGGGAAATCAAATCATACAAAACCATGGGGTCAAGGCTTGACAGGTTTAGCAAGGTCTAGTTCGCCCCTTCTGGCAGAGTCTGGAAATACACCATCTCAGAGCAAAACATTGACTCAGTTGACTAGATTTCACTAGTAAAGTCATGAAATTGACACATTGCGCCTGTTTTCAGCAGGCAACCTAAACTGTGATGCTTCCTAATGCGAACAGGATTAAGTATGACTATGAAGATAAAGACAGAAAACTGGCTGTTATAATTCATAAAAAGGGAGAGTTTGAATCCAGGGAAGAATGTCTGTCTGAGAATTTATTTCATGAAATGGCTGCCTGAGTTGTAGACACGCATATTTCCAGCGTGCCGTAATGTGGAGCTACATTAGTCAGAACAAACTGGCTTTGAGCAGTGAGGGGGGTGTACACCATGATTTGACACTGAGGCTTAAAGGTAAAAAAGCCACAAAACAGAGCCTGAAATGTGGGTTCCTGTTCAAAGAGAGGTTGCCTTGCCATGTGAGCATGTGAGAGGAAAGTGTGTGTGGCCCATCGCAACCAGCTAGAGAAGTTTCTAAAAGTAGATCTGTGCACTTCAAAGTAAGTGAAAAAAGAGAAAACACAACCATCCAACCAACAAAAATAATTAAATTATATAAACGCTTATTATATAATTATTATTAATTTCAATTATATATTGTTATTTTTGTTCACCAAATCTGCATTTACATATATTGTGGAATATTATTACAATTTAAAACAACAGTTTTGTAATATTTTTCTTACGATGTTAATTGTATATATATATAAAGTAATTTATTCCTGTGATGGCAAAGCTGAATTTTTTAGCATCCATTTATCCAGTCTTCAATCCTTTTGAAATCATTTGAATTATTTGCAGTTTTATCAGGATTCTTAATGAACAGAAAAATCTGAAAAACAACATGTACTTGAAATGGAAATCTTTTATGACATTATAAATGTCTTTACTGTCACTTCTGATCAATTGAATGCATTCTTGCTAAATAAAAGTATTATTCGGGATTACTTAGTATTATAAAGTATTACTTTCAAAAACTGTATTAACTTCTTTCAAAATCTAACTGGTGCCAAACTTTTGCATAAGTATACATACCAAATAAACCAGTAAATAATATGAATATTTATTTTCTAAGTTTACTTCATTTTGCATGCATGTCCCTTGATGCTGAGTTCATACTAAAACATTGATATATTTAAGTGTATATACATTGATATATATATTCTATAAACGCACAAGCTTTTTAAAACAAAAGGTTATTGAGGTAAGAAACATAAAATCAATCAAATACAGCCTGCACCGTCCCGTATCAGCATGATCATGTAATACACAAGGAGAAAGACAGGGAGATGAAGAACTCCACATCAGTACCTTCAATGAGCAGCTCCTGCCCATGACTGCCCAGCAGTGTACGAGAGAGGAAAGGTGCAAAGTCCACAAAGATCTCCCTCAGTAATGGAGCCACCTTCTCCAGAGCTCGCTCCAGTTTAGTGGTGATACTGTGTGGATAGACAAAGCAAATCAATTAAAGAAGCTTGGTAAAAAGAATAATTTTGAAGACAAAACCATGAATTGTGATTAATACTTAACCAGTAAAATGGCACACCAACAGACCAAACCAAAGCCACATACTAACAACCAGTTGCAGATAACTTCAGAGTGAACATCCTGGGCTCCGACAACTAAGACAAATTACAAAGCCAGTTTGCAGAAAAGAAAAGAGAACTACATGTACCCTACAGGAATCTAACCCCACTAGAAAATAAGCATGTTTGTGGGGTTTTTAAGGCACACTGGAAGCTGTTCTTGCCTATGGCACTGGCCGGCTCTAGTACAGACTTTGGTCCTGACCATGAGCTAAATGAACTGAGCTGAGAAATCTTACATAAAACTCCAAAATACAAAGTCAAGACCAAAAACACAAAGGAGAAATGGGCAGAAATAGGTGACTTTACTGCAATTTTTTTTACCCTACCCTAAGGTACTAACATTAAATGAAACTTGTTAATATTAAGATTTTTATTGGAATTATGAAAAAAGCATGGTCCCATACATTTTATGAGCAATCAATGAAGAAATTTTGATATTTACAAACTTATTTTTGTCACTATGTAAATCCCCAATTTATAGTTGTTTTAAGAATTTAAGAATTAAACCTTTTAAAACTTTCAAATTTACTTAAGAAATATATAATCAGACAAAAGTCTCTAAAGGTTTGCATACTTGTTAGAAACTTTTAATACTTTTTGCAGTACAGTCCTTATATGACAGTAGGAATTATTTTAACATGAATCGCCTTCGATAATGAACGCGATATTGCGTAGCTTGTCCGTGATCTACGGCTCTGTCTATTAAATGCCGCTCCATTTAAAAGCAGGTGATGGCGATTAAGTGCTAATCACGGAACCAGATTTACTGACTAAACATGCATTATCATATCGTTAGATACTGTATATCGCCCAGCCCTAGCAGAAATCAAGGATATTTTTTCAATCATAAGATTTTAAATCAAAAGGTTACTCAGGAATGACACATAAAATCAGTCTAATGTGTCTAAAGGTTTGTAACAAACAGTATGTACAATATGGACTAGTATTCATGTTTTGTTTTTTGTTTTTTTGTTAGAATTGCAAAAAACTTTATTTGATAATAACATCATTTGTTATTTTTAAGTTATTACAAACATTATACCAATTCAAGCTTAATTCGACACAGATAAAATACAAGTAGCTTCCAGTACTTACAGTACTAGCATATTTACTATACTAGCATTAAAAAAATTATATTGCGCAAAACCAGTATTTTAAGGCAGGCTTGGGTAAACAATAAATGCTTAACACTGCTAGGGATTTTGTTGTATAAGCATGCAAATTGACTTGAGTTTGCATGTCTTGGTTGTAAATCTGATGATAATTAGATTGCGAGCTTTGAGAATACTGTGTTTCCTTTTCGGTGTGCTTATTGAAAACAAAAAAAGGGTTTTGTGTCATAGAAGTAAGTGTAGAAAATAAGTGGGGGGGGGGGATTAAAGGAAAACTAATGAGACCCAGGCAGCGACAGCGTAACCCATCTCTTGTCTTTCGGAGTGCGGGTTAGGCATCAGAGACTCTGCATCCAGACAGTTTCATCATTGACTTCACACTCCCAGTAAGTGCTGTCGGTTACCGCTGCCATGGCAACTGATTTGCGATTCCTGACGCGGCAGAGAAGCCACAAAGAGTGTGGATATATGTGTGTGTTTGTGTGAAGTGTAGAGGCCCCTGGAGAGCATGAGAGAGAGCCGCACACACACACATTTTCTCCTGTGTAGTCAGACGGTGGCATGTCTGTGAGATGTCTGTCACAAAGCATTAGATGAGGTGAAAGGATGCAGCCAAGGTCAGCACGGTTTCCAAACACTCTCCAAAAGACCTATGCACACTGATTTCTCTGCATTAGCACTCGCACTGCCCTCTCTGACAGCACAAACACCCACGGCGGGCAGTGAGAGAGGGGACAGGCGATATGTACGGTGTGGGGTTGTCTTGTTTGTTGCAACCACAACAATAAAAAATAAATAAAATGACTGTCGCCCATTGCCCTAAACAAAGGAAAGGCACAATTTCTGTAAACATGAAAAAACAAGCCTGAGTTCTGACCCCCTCTTGTGGCAGTGATAATAAAAAAAATGCCTGGATGAACAAACACAAATGCATCTGATGAGGTGCTTACAGAGGAAGTACTTCCCAATCACAGACACACTCAAATAAAGCAATATGACATTTGAGGGTGCGTTTTGCAGTTATTTTATCATGTTAAAGGGGTATTGTGTGAAATCATATTCACTTGATTTCTGAAGGACCATGTGGCAGTACTGAATATATTCAAATAGTAATTATTTAACTTTAAAAAATAAAAAAATAAAAAACCTTTTGGATATCCTTTCCATTGATGTATGATTTGTTAGGATAGGATAAGATTTGGCTGAGATACAACTATTTGAACATCTAGAATCTGAGGGTGCAAAAATATTTAAATATTGAGAAAATCACCTTTAATGTTGTCCAAATTAAGTCTTTAGCAATGCATATTACTTATTAAAAATGAAGTTTTTATATATTATCGGTAGGAAAATATACAAAATATCTTCATGGAACATGAACTTTACTTAATATCCTAATGATTTTTGGCAAAAGAAAAATCTACAATTTTGACCCATACAGTGTATTTCTGGCTATTGCTACAAATATAGCCCAGCGACTTAAGACTGGTTTTGTGGTCTAGGGTCACAAATGTCCAATAGTGGTCAATTTTCAATTTCCAGTAAAAAATAAAATATAATAATAATAATAATATTTTACATATATATATATATATTATATATATAATAAAATAG
The DNA here is from genome assembly GCF_963082965.1 of Carassius carassius. Classification (NCBI taxonomy): domain Eukaryota; kingdom Metazoa; phylum Chordata; class Actinopteri; order Cypriniformes; family Cyprinidae; genus Carassius; species Carassius carassius. Next base: position 6,759,239 of record NC_081795.1, on the reverse strand, counting down.
ACCAATAGCTGATATGGTACTGACATATTGTGCATCCCTAAGCTTAAGACAGAACAGTGCATCCTCACAGCCTTGTTTTCCTTCACATAAAATGACATCTGGTGTGATATTTCACAACGCTTCAAAAGCAGCTCATCCAATCATCCAACCATCCCATTTTATAATAAACATCAAGCTGAATCTCTATCCTGCTGTCTGTCTTAGACCTCAACACACATCTTGGGACTCTGATTCACCTCATGTTCTCCATGGTGTCCTCAGGCATGGGGGCCACAGTCTGGACCGCAGGCAGATTCTTGCTGGTGACTCCATTCACAAAGCTGGAAGAAGAGGAGGTGGACGCATCTGTGGCTCCTGAGAGACAACAAGAGAGAAATCACAGGTTAGGAAAAGTGACTAAATAAAGAATAAATTAAGTTTTTGGTGTAAAAGTTGACTTTAGAGGAAAATATAAATACATTTTGTTTTAAATAAGTATTTCTAAATTAATAAATATTTCTCTCACACCTTGTCAGACATTGAAAACAACTGACCTTATATTTTATCACTTTATATCCCCACCAACTGCCAACTAAGCCCTAAGTTGCACTAAAATCAAATGCTCTTTCTGTTTATTCATCAGGTAACAACTTAACAACCGAGGTACAGTACAAGCTTTGAGAAATATCCCTAATACTCTCGCCTCTACCTGAGAGCGTGAAGCACCATCTTACATTCCTTTATGTCTCTCTCTGCCAAAGCCAGTGTCCACAGCACTCTGTGCAGCAGGGAGCTTCTGATAGATACATCACTGCAATGGACTGTCATCCTGTGAAACCACAAGCTGTCATGGGACATCTGAGGATGGGAAATCTACTACGCAGCCATCAATCGCCGTGTCAGAGATGGGTGTCCACCCATAAGCAAATACACCAAGATGAGGGGAAGCATCATTACATTACATTTACATTTAATCATTTAGCAGACGCTTTTATCCAAAGAGACTTACAAATGAGAACAATAGAAGCAGTTAGGGTCAAAAAGAGAACAACAACAGTATACAAGTGCCACGACAAGTCTCAGTTAGTCCAGTACAGAACGCATAGTCAGGTCTTTTTTTTTTTTTTTTTTTTTTTTTATAAATATGAAAGACAAGAAAAGGAAAAGTGCTAGTATAAGTTGGTTAAGTGCTGGCGAAAAAGATGAGTCTTTAGATGTTTCTTGAAAATGAGTTTAAATCGCACATACGATTTAACCAGTGAGTTTAGGTATGTTGGTGCCGTGCCAGTGGTCGTCTTGTGGGCAAGCATCAGTACCTTGAATTTGATGCGAGCGGCTACTGGTAGCCAGTGTAACCTGATGAGGAGAGGAGTAACGTGAGCTTTTCATTGAAGACAACCCTCACTGCTGCATTCTGGATCAATTGCAGAGGCTTGATAGTACATGCAGGAAGGCCCATCACGAGAGCATTACAATAGTCCAGTCTGGAGAGAACAAGAGCTTGGACAAGAAGTTGGGTGGCTTGCTCTTATAGGAAGGGTCTAATCTTCCTAACGTTGTATAGGGTAAATCTGCAGGACTGGGTCGTTAGCAATGTGGTCTGTGAAGCTTAACTGATGATCCATCGCAACTCCTAGGTTTCTGGCTGTCCTGGAAGGAGTTATGAATGACGAACCCAGCTGCATAGAGAAGTTGTGATGAAACAATGGGTTAGCTGGAATCACCAGGAGTTCTGTCTTCGTAAGGTTGAGCTGAAGGTGATGATCATTCATCAAGCTAGAAATGTCACTCAGACAGGCTGAAATGCGAGCAGCTACCGTCGGGTCATCTGGTTGGAATGAGAAGTAGAGTTGGGTATCATCAGTGTAGCAGTGATAAGAAAAGCCATGCGTCCTAATGACAGATCCTAATGACGTCATGTAGATGGAGAAGAGCAGTGGTCCAAGTACTGAGCCTTGAGGAACCCCAGTAGCAAGTTGTTGTGACTTCGAAACATCACCCCTCCAAGACACGCTGAAGGATCATCGGAGAGGTAGGACTTCAACCACAGGAATGTGGTTCCAGAAATGCCCATCTTTCTGAGGGTGGACAGGAGAATCTGGTGATTAACAGTCAAAAGCAGCAGACAGGTCCAGTAAGATGAGTACTGAGGATTTTGAAGCTGCTCTTGCCAGTCGCAGAGCTTCATTAACCGAGAGCATGGCAGTCTCAGTTGAGTGGCCACTTTTGAAGCCAGATTGGTTGCTGTCCAGGAGGTTGTTCTTTACAAGGAACATAGAAAGCTGGTTGAACACAGCTCGCTCAATTGTCTTTGCAATGAATGACAGAAGGGATACGGTCTGTAGTTTTCTAGAAGCACTGGATTTAGAGATGGTTTCTTAAGCAGTGGGCTTACCCGAGCCTGCTTAAATGCTGAGGGAAATGTTCCAGAGTGAAGACAGGAGTTGATAATGTGAGTAAGCGAAGGTATGACTGAAGAAGAGATCGCTTGAAGGAGGTGAGTGGGGATCGGATCAAGTGCACAAGTAGTAGGATGACTGGACAGGATAAGTTTGGAAACGTCCATTTCTGAAAGTGGAGAGAAGGAGGAGAAAGAGTGTGTATCGTCATTGTGAAGTTATCCTCAGTCTGCGGCATGGAGAATTGGTCACTGATAGTTCTTGTCTTATTTGTGAAGAAAACTGCAAAGTCGTCCGCTGTATTAAGAAGGACATTCTGATGGATTTCCTCATTTCAGATTAATGTACCTTGTGCATTCTAATCAGATCTCAATAAGGCGTTTGACTAGGGACTAAAAAGAGCCTCTCTTATAGAAAACATAATACCAACATAATTCCCAATACACGAAAATTAATGAAATAAAAAAACTGGGAAAATTATTACTATTACAGATATTTTCAACGCATCCCACAGAATCAAATATTATGTTTTCAGTCTAGAATCTCCTGCCTAGAGCAATAAACACTTACAATTTCACACTCAATAAGGTAGGTATAACACCTCCAGTCTCAAGAGAAAAATCTATAGTGTTCACAGTGTGCACCCTAAGGGGGACACTTGAAATGTAACTTCCTTATAGTCTCCATGTGGCTGCATAACAACCTTGAAATTTCATATAGATCCTATCTTCATGTCTTTTTTTCCCTATAGTTTGAGAAAGCTTCATGAAGGGGGCCCCCTCTAGTGGACATAGAGCCCGATGCCACCAAATCTAATTTCCTGAGATTGAATTATTTTAGGAATGACATCTTTAATTATTCTAAGAATAGCAGAGCAGAGTATGCATTTCAGTGGAAATTCACTTAAGCACTTGCACATTCAAATTAGCGTCTCATTAACGAACAGAGAGCAGTTGTGACCATTATATATACTTTTAAGGACAATGTCTGTCCTTATAAAGTTACCATAACTTTGTAATAAATCCAGAATAGGTTCAGTAAGGTTGTATCGAGACATAAGTCAGAGCAATGCTAACCTGTAGTGTTGATCATACTCTTGGGTGTAGTGGATGAAGCAGCAGCGAAGATGTTTGGGGTGCTAGCAGAGGTCAGGGTGCTGCTGGAGCCCGAACTGCCCACTGTATTCACTGCCAGAGGCTTCTTGGCCTGTACCACCACACTCCTGCAAGAGGAAGGAAAAGAAAGTGTACACAGTCTTTAAATAAGTATACCTTGGATTGGATGCGGCTGGCAAACTTTTCTTGTAACCAGGCCAGAACAATGTACTGGAATTAGCGGATGTGTAAACACCTAACCAATCAGTTAGAATTTTACCAAGCACTTCCCAGAAGGGACGGCAAGTGACCTACAAAAGCTTCAAGATTCTGCATAAGCGAAAAGAAACACATCCAACAAAGCAAAATAAAACATTACACCTGCAACAATAAATACACGGTTGCTGGTGAAATCAGTTGATTAAGCTGGAGGGAGATTGCTGGCTGTCTTCCAGTCCAGTCAGACTGGATGAAAGTGGATAGATTGAATGGTCGCAGTGGCAAGGGAAAGACCTGCAGGCAAAGTAAACATCCTGCTCTCCTGCCGGCCTGTGCTTGTCTTGCGACTGTACAGAATGAGAGCTTAGGACAAACAAACAGTAAAATCAAAAGCAGTGACTGCTGGGTTTTGGGTATGTTTCTCTTTCCTGCTGTTTGTCCACTGCTGTGACGACATAATGTCAAACTCGGAGCGAAATTCATCGGAAGATACTTTCCAGGTGTGTTGCAGGAATTAGCTGTTGCTACAGCGGTGCAGTTTTGAGGTTCTCACCTTAGAAAACCTTATGGGTTATTAATACAATACAGAACATTTTTAAATATCTCACTATATTGGATTAATTTATAAATTAATTAAATTATAAATAAATTAAATTATAAAAATATATTTAAAAAAAAATATGGTATCTATCTATATGGTCATCAATGAAGTTTTGTCCTAACTTTTTGTTGTTGTTGTTTTGTTACATTCATATACACTTGCAAAAGCTAGTTTCTGAATTACTTTACTTTCCAGGAAGTTTTGTGGTATAAGTTGTACCACTTCAAAATATTCTATTCCATTAGATAAAGTTTAAAAAAGGAGGGGAAAGTAATTAAATATAGAATAAAAGTGTAGGAACAAATAAAGATAGAGAGGAAAGATGGATGAACATGTTAAATATCAATAAGCAAAAATATCACAAAACATAAAACATCAAAAGGTGACACCCTCATCAAAGCAAATTCTTCTTGGCTGTTTACCATCCGGTTCTGTTTTTCTTACCTTTCTAGTCATGGTAAAATTTATTTAAGTGTTTGAACAAGCCGCGAACATATGTCTGAAAGTTTGGCACATTCTTTTATAGAAATACTTAAACAGTATATTCATTTTTGAAATACATTTACAGAAAGTACTTCCAAAGGTACGGCATAACAGGAACAACCCACTCCAGTTAAAGAAAATCCCAATACCAGCAATCATCTTGTCATCCTTTTTGACCTTCTCAACACTGGCCAGCTGCAATCTCTGAAAAGCTCATTAACGAAATAAAAATCTCTAAATATAGCTACTAAACCAATTAAACCACTAAAAAGGGCCTAAATACACTAATCAACTTAATTATGCCTTCAAGAAATTATATTTAGCCTTTTCCCCAGCTTATTTATAGCTGTAGAAGGAAATCACATGGTTTCCAGAGGCAACTGTCTAACGAGATCAAGATAGTGCTGGAGATGAGCAGGATCAAAAGTTTGCGTTAAACTCTTGACCTCACTGATAATCTCCTGTATGTCTTCACAAGACATTCTGGAGCTTCGCAGATTCATGGAAACTCACCTTAGCCTGATAGCAAAGAGCAGGAGAGGATTAGTTTGATATTATAAACATAACAGAGTCAAGTGCTTTGGAGAATGGAATGATATTTTGTTGGTATGTTTATCGGCCTGGTTTATTTATCACGATTTGACTTGGTTCAAGATGCTGGCCGATATGGAGATCTGCTTGTTTTCAGTGATGTAGCGCAGGGCTGGTTCTAATGTCACCTGCTAAGCCTCCTGATGCTGCACAATGTGACCTCGGAGCAGACACTGTACAGAGAGAGGATGGAGCCATTAGAGCTCTTGTCTGGGAAACTGCCACTTGTCCGACGGCACGCTCTCTTTAACATGTTGGCGTGACACAGATAGTTTCTCATAGATCGCATGTGAGGAAGCAAAAACATTCTGTGACACGTGCTTCCCCTTGAGCACTTGAAACAGAGAATAACATACCCTTAAAATCATAAATCTGTACCATTGTCTTTATGAGTTATTAATTATCCTTGTAGATGCAAATACATACATTACTGTTTAAAAGTCTGGGGTCGGTAAGACTTTGTAAAAAGTCTTAAGCTTCTCTTAAGCTCACCCAGGATGCATTTAAGAAAGAAAGAAAGATTACCTTTCAGAAATCATTCAGATATGCTGATTTGGCATTAAAGAAACATTTGTTATTAATATCAATGTTGAAAACAGATTTATTTATTTATATTTTTGTGAAAAATTGTTTGAGACATTTTAATCAAGATTCTATGATGATTCGAAAGTTTAAAACAACAGCATTAATTTGAAATAAAAATCTGCTGTAACATTTTCAATGTCTTCCCTGTCACTTTTGTCCAATCGAATGCGTCCTTGCTGAAAAAAAAGTCTAAATTTATCAAAATAAATAAATAATAAAATATAATGAAAATGAAAAACTTACTGACCCCAAACCTTTGGTTTGGTAGTGTAAACGTAAGTTTTAGAATACAAATCAAAACTTATCAGCCTTACATTTACCACAACAACACACATAAATGACAGTCGAAAGCATATTCACTGTATTTACCACTTAGGAACAGAGTAATACAAAAAAATACAGCTAACAAGTCATATTGGACTTAAAATATAGTTTAATTGATGGAAAATAGCAGCCAGGACATGCTGCAAAAATGACTCCATTTGTGAACCACAGCTGACAAAATAATGTGGAACTACATCAAAAATAAATAGTAATCAGTCCTTGTCGTATTTAATCGTTTTGTGAAAACAACATTCAAAGCACTTTATATGAATAACTACTACTAAAATTATTATTAACTGAGTTAATATAAATTAAACATATCAGTAATATGTGTAACATGGACATTCTAACCTCTAAAGTACATTATTGGACCTCAGTTTGCAACAGTTTTGAGCATAAAGATCTCTAAAGCAATGCTTTTCTACAGTATTATGTTGACTTCTTGCAATTGTTTGACAGGTAGAGCAGATAGTATTAGACTGATCAACACTCCTCATGAATTATTCATTGGCTGGGAGCTTGTGAATGATGCATGAATTATCCTGTGCATATTTTATTAATAGGATTTTTTAAATTTACTTACTTTGAATGAAGCATAGATAAAACTTGGGTAGACTATGAATAATGCAATAGTTTATATGTTTTATTTGAAATGGCTATTAGTATCACAGTCTCAGTGCATAAATGAACATTAACAATTATTGTGTTGGACTCATATAATGGCAAACTTATTTTTTGTCACTCCGTTCATTAGCATACCATCCATTAGCACTGATACGGACTGATGTTAATGTATTAAAGTGTTTCTCCTTGTTTTTAATGGACTAAAGCAAGTCCTTCATGGTGGCGGCCCCATCTGCAAACACGGCTTTCTGGTAATTCAATACTAATTGAAAAAATTCACCTTTGGAAAAGTCCCAGAAAGACTATGATGTGCGAGTCATCTTGATCACTCCTGTGTTTGAGGCTTTTTTTTTTTTTGATGTTTCACTCCCTATCTATTAAGCTTCTGACAGACAATCCAAGAAGCCTGTCCACGTCTGGCAGCTCATTTGGTGGCAGGTGGCAAACAATTAGACACAGCAATTTCAAGGCCGGCAGATGACATTAAAGCATGCGGTAGAGATGGGTAAGACCTGGCGTCTGCGGACCGCCTGTGTGAAAGCATTTCAAAAATAATACACTCTGCCATGGCAACTCATTTCTGCCTGCCAGCCTCTATTAGGGTGCTGAGGGGTGAGGACGACAGGAGGGGAGCTAGGGGCACGGTGGGGCGCTTCTGTTTAATCTGTCATCAACGCCCTGGAGACCTTCCCTAACACTCACAAACACATCTACACACAACACCTTTACTAGTCAGCAGGCACACCTCATCTGTGGCGGTTGCACACATTACTACAGATCCATTGTTCCTGTGACTCAATATCTAAGCAGGAAGAAGCACATTATTTGGGCCTAGTCTCACAGCAGCCAAAGTTTTAAAGGGATAGCTCACCAAAAAAAGAAAATGAATAAAACCTGTACGAGTTTCTTTTTCTCTGCTGAAGACAAAAGAGGATAGTTTGAAGAACTATAATAATTGTATAAAAATGTATAAATCTATAAATTCTACATACATGTATGTGCCTATCAGTGTTGCCACAGTTACTTTGAAAAAGTAACTTAGTTACTTTACAGATTACTTGATTTTTAAAGTAACTAAGTTACTTTACAAGTTACTTTATTAGTTACATTCAGCAGCTGCCGACAAAAATAAAATGACAACCGGTTTTGCCAACACTCACTCACTTTACATAGTGTTTTTGTAGCTGGATAACACTTTGTAGCCGCCAGCACAGAGTGTACAACGGACCTTAATGTTGTCATCTTTAGCTGACACAAACTCAAAATAGTGACTGTATCTCCATCTAGAAAATGCACATCTCTCGCCTCCCTCCATTGTTTACGTTTGTGTCGCTGCGTGGCACGTACACATGATGTGAACTTCATGCATATATATATATATATATTCACACACACACACACATATAAATAGATTTCAGTGTACAGTATATTCAATATTCAAACATACAAACCAGTCTGAACAAACTGCCATGCATGCTATCCCAGACAGAGATTTATTAAGTGTTTAAGGCAGCGAAACCCTCCTCCCATCCAGCTGGAGATCATTTTTAGCTAAAGTGAACAGGTTATTATCATAAAAAATTATAATTATATATATATATGTGTGTGTGTGTGTGTGTGTGTGTGTGTGTGTGTGTGTGTGTGTGTGTGTGTGTGTGTGTATATCAACTTTTTCATTTACACAAATTCTGTTTACATATGTTGATTTTGCCCAGCCATGAACAGCAACAGCTTTGCAGCAAAACTAAAGTCATGTGTTAATAGCACTGACAAATCATGCTGTGATTTTATCTGGCCTTGGAATGTAAACACGTCACAAAACGCTCAAACACAACTCTGAGACATTTTCAAACACAGCAATTCTTCGTGATAGAAAGTATGGGGAATTTAAAGTGAGTTATGCCTTGCTTATGACCAAGAAAATCATTATGGCCATTCCTCAGAGACAAGACTAATCCAAGAATTCATCATGGTTTGACTGTAATATATTGTGTAGTGTTTAAAGGCACGGAAGTGATCGCAGGCATACAGAAAAGGTCACTGTACGTTTAAGGGTCTTGTAAGTATACATCTGCAGTAAATGGGCTACTGTAGTGCTATTGGTGACAAATTCAATCACGTACATAGTAAAGCCACATGATTTCACATTTGACACTCAAGCTGATGTATACTGCTGCCACCTGGTGGAGGTTCATATCATTACACGTCATCACAGTTACGGCTAAATTCTGTCATTTACCTACCCTAATGTCGTTTTGTCAAACTGAATGACTTCAGTTCTTCATAGGAACACAAAATAACATATTTTGAAGAATGATGGCAAATTAAACACTTTAGGTTTCTACTGACATTCATTGTATATTTTTGTCCATTGGTTCATATAGTCAACATATCACATACTGGCTAAATGGGAACAGTAAATGGGAACAGAAACTGTTTGTTTACCAACATTCTTCCTAAAACATCTTATTTTGTGGTTTTCAGAAGAAATAAAGTCATACAGGTTTGATGAATTTTGGGTGGACCTTTAAAGCATTACTCCTTGTTCAATTCAAGTAAAGCTCAATCGACAGCTTTTGTAGAACAATGTTTACTATCACAAAATATAATCTTTCCTTCTTAAAAAAAGAAGAAAAGAATTTAGTAAAAAAAATTTAGAATTAGAATTTAGAATTAGAATTTAAAAGTTAGAATTTAATTTTTTTAAAAAGCACTTATATTAATTCTCATGTTAAAACCTGTGTATTTTGTTAAGCAGTTTAAATAATTTTTTATAGCTATTTTATTTTTTCAGCAACAAAGTTGGATATAACCTTACACAGAAAAGTTTAATGAAGGATTATTTTTATTTTTACACTGAAATCATGTTAATATGCATATTGTTTATGTCTTGTGGTTATACTATTGAAACAGTGAGCATGTTAAAGTTTATGAATTGGACTCCATTCACGTATATTGTAAGCTCTTAACTGTCATCTAGATATTTGTGTTATTTAAAGAAAAGGAGTTACAAATAGGATTTAATTTTGTTGTTAACATTATGCCACAAATGCTTTCAATTAAACTAAATGTTTACTAAATGTACACTTTTCATTTCAAAAGTTGTCAAAGACTCCTTAAAATGCTTGCATTGTGACAATGAGAAGCTGGTACCTGTCAAAGGAATGGAACTGCATGGGTAACATGGCTTGGGCTTCCCTCTTCATGGCTTGGTGGTCAGGGTAGTGTAGGGTGTCTGGACCGCTCTCTGTGATCTCCACAGGAGCTGCTACCAGGCTCTTCAGGATTTCCTTGACATTGATGCCTTTGTTGGACTGGCTGATGCTGGAGATGGAGGCGGGTTTGAGGTGATCCATGATCGATGGCTCAGTCAGGCTCTCCTGTGACCTGGCTTCTGATGACAGTGTGCAGAACAGGCCGCTCAAGCCGTTCGGACCACCCATGGCGAGGTCCAGGTCTGCCCCGTTCATCACACTGGACCCCTGCTCATCCCCCAGTCCTGAGTCAGAGTGAGGGAGGGATGACTCCTGACGGAACTCCTCCAGAACACTAACGGCATCCGTGCAGCTGTCAGAGAGGGCTGATGGGTGCTCTGAGGATTATATATCGCAGTGTAGAAGATGTATTAAATATAACAGAAATCAGAGATTACTAGAAAATGATCACTAGAACTACTAGGTTTTTATCATTATTTTATCACATTTATGACATTACAGAACCACATCAGATGACAACTTAATACTTCATATAGATCTAAAGTCAATCAATCAGTCAATCAGTCAGTCTATCTATCTATCCATCCATCCATCCATCTATTTATCTACCACACACACACACACACACACACACATAGTTGCAGTAAGTTGAGATATGGAATATTTGAAATATATATATACACACACACACACATATAGACAGACAGACATAAAAATAACAATATAATTAAAATTATTGCATATATATATATATATATATATATATATATATATATATATATATAGACATACATAAAAATTATATTTAATATATTTATAAATAATTTTTTACATTTAAGTATATATTTTTTATATTGTTGTTTATATATATATACTGTATATATATGTGAATGTCAATAGAGATGCTTTATAAATTTTGCTTTAAAAAATGTTTAATTTCTGATCCAAATATCTGATTTACATACTGTCTGAGCACAATGACAGCGTTTCTGTCCTTCAAAAAGATTTGTTGTCAAGACTCTTCAACATACATCCACTTTCATCCTATATAATAAAATCAAGCCCTTTCTTTCAGACAAGACCGCTCAATATCCAAACCCTTGCTTGTCTACAGTATATCCAGTTGTTCTCCACATGTTAGGAATTTTCAGTAATATTCATCAAGAGCTTTTAGCAAGGTCAGTGGGGCCCAATTCAGCTATAAAGTATTCCTGAATGCTGATTTGAGTGCAGACAATGGCCTGCTACATGCTGTTTGGAAAAATTCCCATCCATGGCCTTTCTTCCCTGAAATTTATGAGGGCAACACAGCGTAGTGCCTCAGCCACTATGATCCCATTCTCCTCTGGTGGATTGCTTTCCTAATGGACACTGACAGATGGGGCTGGAAATAGCAGCGCTGCCCCTGCCTCTGCATGGATCTTCTTTCTTTATACTCTTTCTCCCTCACTATTCTTTTCACAATAGTTCCCCAACAAAACCCAGTCAGAAATGAACACATCTTACATTTCCAATAGTTCTTTAATGCATCCTTCAAACTACTGGACATTCATCCAATTTTGCGGCCGTTTTAGAGACAAAGCCAGCAGTGATTTCCTTCAAGAATTCTGTAAGGGCTGCATGTTTAATTTTATGTGGCATAATTAGTGCAGCTTATGGATAATAAATGTGGGAGGTGGTGAAGAAAATTAGTTTGACACCAGCTCGAGACCTACATTTATTTTTTTTCATTATAATTTGTTTCTAGTATGACACACACACACACACACACACACTACCTTGCTAATGGCATTAGACGACATTTGTAATGCAAATAAGCAATGAGAATTAAGTTGTTTTGCTTATTGTAAATAAATATGAATACGTGCATTAAGCAACACCAACAAATATAACATCAGCCACTACAACACCTGTGCTGGGGGGGGGGATAATTTCCTGCCGAATGCCTCTTCCTGATTGGCTGATAGACCTGACCATCTCCCGCTGGGGTTCCAAGATGTCCCGGTACTTAGACACCATCAGCACCGAGATAAAATAGACAACAGCGAGAGCCAGGAACTGGGCGTGCTTACTGTCATCCTGTGGAGCACAACATAACAGCAGCTAATGGTATGAAGAAGAGTTAGCATGTGACTAAATCATGTCACGCAAAGCAGAAATGCTCCTCTGAACTGATTCTGTTTTCAGTTACAGAGTGACATTTGAAAAATGGCGATACAAAAATAAATGAACAAAAAAAATCTATAAATAAAATTATAATATTAACCTGAAAATAATAATTAAATAAGTAACTCCAGTATTTGGGATTTCATAATAGCAAATATGTGATGTATTGACCATATGAACCAAAAGATTATGTATATGTCTGCATGATTACATTGTCTACAGTGTGTACATTTAAACATGGGGAGATGCACATTTACGCTTCTTTCAAAGGGCATTTGAGGACGATTTGACATTTACTCACAACATCACGAAAGACTGCTGCTCGCAGGCGGTTGATGTCCACATCTTGCAGAAGTCGGTCCGGGTCCTTAATCGGAGAAACATTACTTGGAAAAGTTTCTATGGTGGTCTAAGGCAAGAAAAGCAGACATTTCAAACAGACATTTAACGCTTTAATTTAACTGAACAGTTCTCACACTGCTGATCTCATTTACAAATTCACACCACACCCACAGTGCAAATCACACATAACGTGACAATGTTATATTGTGTAGAAAAAGAAAAAAACATGAATGTGGCGAGACACCACAAACTGCAATTTCAGTCTTTAAGAAAGATGGCTTGAACACAAGAGTAGATTAGTTACATTTCATTATACACTTATAAAAAAAGTTTTTTTATCTTCAAACAATAATTTAAGTAATTGTGTCATAAACTACATACATTACTTAGATTATATAAATTATATATATCAACTTGCATACGTATAAAGCACTTGCAACAAAAACGCTACCCTCACAGCATAGTGAGATTACAGAAACTGTGTACAGTGATTGGATGCAGGATAACAGTGTGTGTAGTAATATGGGTACCTTGCTGGCAGTGGACATGCCCTGCAGGCCCTCCTGAGACTTACTGGAGGACAGGGTGGATTTCAGAATCCTGTCCCTCTGACGCTGACGACACTCTAAACAGTTCCTCACAGCTACACAACATACTGAGACAGAGAGAAAGAAAAAGCTATAAAAACTGAATAGGTTTGATTCTGGGTGCTGACTGATCAATATATGGGCCCCTTGAGTTATAGAAGAAATCCTGCTTGTATCTTATTGCTTAAATGCATTTTAAAAAATAAACCTCTCTCTTTTTTTTTTTTCTTGTACAGCACCAAAACCAATAAACTGACTGAGAAAACAAAAAAAAAATGGTTGGTAGTGTGTTATTGGAAATGTATGCTGAATGTCTCGACGTGTTTTTGTTTCTTTCTTGTTATGGCCTTTAAAATGTGTCCTAGAAAAATAATATAATATACAATAATATAATATAATAAATTGTGCACTAACATTTAGGATTTCTAGGTCTTTAAAACTGATAAATTGACTGAAGAATAAAATCAGAAAGTTGTTTGGAAGAGGAGAACAGTAGTTGTTCAGAATAAAGGAAATGTATGCTAAATGTTCTTCTTTAAAAAGTGTCTTTGACACACATATACACACACCTAGTCTGAGGCACTGTCGCATCAGTCCACCTGAAGACATGTTTTTCTCAGCTTCAATCTCGCTGAAGTTGAGTGAACTCGCAAAGACCAGCACATCGACCATGGACATCAGCCGGGTCAGAAAGATCACGGCCGTCTCAGACGACATGCCCTGCGTCGCCTCGATGCCTTCCATTTCAGTCTGACACAGACACACACAATAATCAAAAATACAAAGGGTACCCTCCGAATCACAGCCAGTCTGTTAGCACATTGTGTTATAATAATGATCAGTCATTATCTTCAACACAAAAGTGGAACATTCAGGCTGAGAATGAGGTGTAGTCGGTAAAATGTGACACAATCCAGCACATGAAGTGGGTCATGTAAAGCTTTGACACATGATCCTTCAGAAATCATTCTAATATGCTGAATAGATGCTCAAGAAACATCTCTTATTATTATTAATGTTATTAATTATAAATATTTTGGTGTTTCAGGGTGAAAATAGAATAAAATAGAGAACAGTTAAAAAGAGCTAAAAAGAACATCATTTATTTTAAATAGAAATCTTTTTTTAACATTACCGATATAAATGTATTCGCTGATCAAAACAATGCTTTATAAAAGCATTAATTTCTTTTTAAAGCCCCAATCTTTTGAACGGTATGTGAAAAAAAAGAAAAGAAAAAGACAAATCTGTGAGAACTTGCATTGATTTCCAATGTGTAAATGCATTCAAAACAAAAATTAGCAAAATAAAAAACATAAAAAAGAAAGAAACCTCAACCCCTCTACTGAGGTTAGACTAAAATCACAAGACATATTACGCACATTTGGAATGAAAACTACTAAACAGAATGTAGATCCTGTGAACAGAGCTTTTAATAGTCAATATATCCATGTTTTTCTAGTATTTAAAAAAAAAAAAGATTATTGGGCTATGAGACTGTATAAGATCCATAATAGAGATAATGGTAATGTACCATAGAACATTCTAAATATACTAATCTATTGATACTAACCTTGGTATTCTTTACGTAAAAATTAAATAAAGTAAAAGAGAAACCTGTAGTTAAAACACACTCAACAGTGAAGAAGACAGAATAAGGGGATATAAGGAGTCAGCACTATCCTTGAGACATTCTGTTATTTGAAAGCTTATATCTGAAGAGCTTGGCTTGCAGTGATCTATGACGACCACTGGATGGAAGTATTGTCACATCTCTGGCACACTCACAGAGGGCGAGGTGGCTGCGGATAGCAGGGGAAGGATTCCTCCACAGGCCATGATGATGTTATCCACCATTTGTGAGATCAGGTGAATGGTGTTGTGTACAAATATTATGTTCTCATTGCTGTTGACAAAGTCCATGATGGATTTTGTCGAATGACTGTGAGGGGCACGAGTAAGAGGAGCGTAAGAAAGAAAAAGACAAAAACAAAGATAAAAAGATTTACATTGCAATAACAGTAACTTTTAGTTGTTATAGAATTATGACTCTATCAGAGTAGATGGCATCATTTTAGGAAAAAAAAGGGTAGTGACAGGATTACAGTTCGTTCTATACAAAACACATATTTCTAGTGTACTAAAAAACAACAACAACAACAACAACAACACCAGAACACATAGTATTTTAAAAATTAGATTGCACTATAATCGTGTTTTTGTTTGTATCAAATTAAATATGGCATGTACTTCACAACAGGAGTAAACTGTAGCCACTGACCTTCTCCAAATGTGTACGTCTGCTTCTAGAGCAAAGAGCAGATCTGTAAGTAAGCGCTGGTGCATTGGGGACCACTTGAACTCTGGGATACGGAACATGGTGGTGCGGGGACCGGGACTGAACTGTCGACACTGCTCTTCTGTCATCGACATGCCTCTGAAACCCAGATCCACTCGCAGATCTCTATCCAGATGACTACCAGAACGGCCGTGTAAACTCTGAAAGCAAAACACAAAGCTGATGCATTTAAAACACAAAGCATCTTAGAATATGAATACGGCATTGGCAGTTTTTGACAGGTGTAGTAACGAAGTGTTCTTTTTCATGGCATGGAGAACAGATCGTGTTCAACCTTGCAAAAGTCCTACAAACAATCCTTCATGTTGGGAACATCTTTAAAAGTCAGCTGTAAGCTGAAAGTATGACATCTCTTGTATAACATACAACATATAACACACAACACCTCAGAAGCAAGTTTGGCAGGCAAAAAAAAAGTCAAAGAATGAACCTTCTTAAATTTGAATGTTATGTCCTTCAAATGACATAAAACAACATAAAATTTCAATATCAACACAATTTAGTAAAATAAAAAATGTAACGTAATAAAACCGCAATGACATACATTTAGACGAGTCAACTATATAATTACGATATTTTAACTGATAGACTGCACTGTGTTCTCAGGACATTTTCATATAGGGAAAGTCAATTTACTAATTACAATTACAATTTCAAACTATAGTTTAATATTTTTAATGTTAACCTTTTAATCCACCCCCTCCATTTTATAGTTGTTTTACTGTTTAAATCTTGCTGAAAAACTTGTAACAAAATGCTCCACTACTGGGTCAGTGTGTTAAAAAAACTAACTTTTTTTGGTGGAATGTTTAATAAAGAAAAAAATAAATAAATAAATAAGGTAAATAATCAAATGAAACATTTAAATAAACAGTCAAACAGGATAAATAAGTTGCATTTTAATATTAGACACATTAAGAACACATAAATATAGATATTTTGTAATAAAATAGATTTCAACATTACAATTTTCAATCTAAAATAAAATAAATCTATTATATTCTAAAAATATATATATATATAAAATAAATTATGTATTTAATTAATAAAGTAAAAACAGTACCAAAATATTGTGAAATATTATTACAATTTAAAATAACTGTTTTCTATTTTAATATATTTTAAAATGTAATTTATTCCTGTGATGGCAAAGCTGAATTTTCAGCAGCCATTACTCCAGTCTCATCACGTGATCCTTCAGAAACCATTCTAATATGCTGATTTGCTGCTCAAGAAACATTCTTATTATTATCAACGTTGAAAACAGTTGTGCTACTTAATCATTTTTGTGTAAAAGCTGATACAGAAATTATTATTATTACATCAATCTTTTGTAACAAGTCTTTACTGTTTTTGATTTGATGCATCCTGAGTAGATGTATTAATTTCTTTAAAAAAAAAAAAAACCTACTGACCCCAGACTAGTACAGACTGTCAACACTTACAGTTACCTGTGTAGTAGCAGTAGTCTGAATCTTCTTAACCTCTTTATCTTTGCCATCATCTGATTTCTCTGTGTCTGATGTGGTGCTGGTAACATCTGCAGTGTTCTTTACCCCAGAAACCGCTGGCTCCAGATCTACTGCCACTGTCTCTACCTGCCCCGGGCATTTAGACAGGCTTTCCCCTTCAGAGACACTAAAACAACTCAAATCAGGCTGCATCTTAAAGCGGTCATCCTCTGAAGTTGTTGGGTTAGCGTCCAACTCTTTCGAGCTCTTCGTCATGACAGCCAGAAGCCCAAGATCTGCACTAGAGCTGGTATGGACCTGAGGTTTCACTCCTGAGAGCAGAAGAGGTTCAAATGGTCCCATTTCAGGAAGGAGGTTTTCTCCCGAGCCGGTCGCCATCGTGCCAAAAAGGAAGGTGTTGTTGCTGGGAATGGCGTCTTTTTCATCAACCAGGGTGATGAGAGGACCTGAGCTCTTGTCTTCTATGGTGGCTTCGGGTACCAGCATGCTGTTTACACTGCTATTTAGCTTCTCCACTGCAGCCGAGTAGACGTTATCCAGAAGAGTGTCCACTTTCACCAAGCCTCCATTTTCTATTACAGGCAGGAGGTCCATGTCATCCATCTTTACCTCTGTGGCCTCAACCTTCTCCGCTCTGATATCTACAAGCAGGTCATGAACTTCCACATGGACACCTGTTGCTGGGTTCTCCTCATCCAAACATTTAGTTTCAGACAAGAGGTTCCGCCCAGAATCTGTCGTCTCTGGTTCATCCGCTTCACTCTCAGGAGTCTGAGTTTGGGAATCCGGGTCCAGCTCCAGAGTGCCTTTGATGGCCGAAGCCTGGTCAGAAAGCCCCGAAATGGTGCTGACAAGCCCCTTCTTCCCTTTCTTAATGTTCTCCTCCTCCTGCCGCTGGTATTCCTCATACAGTTTTGCTAAATATTCCTTGTGAGCCTCATATGTCACCTGCCAAACAAAGAGAAGTGGCAAGTTTAGACTTCTTAAATACATCCATTCATCCATCCATCCATCCATCCATCCATCCATATATCTATCATTTCTCTAGATATCCACATCAGTATTGGCCAATGAAAAAGCTCACAACTTGTTTGGCTGGTGAAAACTATCAATTTACTTTGGAGTGGGCTATGGAGAGTGTGTCCACCCACACACGCCAGCCGCCCCACTCGTGCTTGATGGCATGGTAGAGAAGAATCCGGAAGATGTTGTAAACCATCTCAGTGATCTTCTGCTCCTCTGAGTTCTTAGGGTTAATGTAGCCGAGAGAGAACATCCAATCCTGCCAAACGGAACACTGCAGCAGACACCTGTCACACAGAAAATGAGATGGATTAAGCTCGCGGCAGTCACTCGTGTTTACCTTCCTCTACTCCGCAAACATCCCTTCTAACATCCTCAAACGACAGTCAAAACTGGAATCTAATTCACAAACCGACAAGTAACACAAAGCAATTTCAGCCCCAACCTCCATTGAACTTCAGATCTGTGAGGTGACTGGCAGCTATCTGAATAACACCTGAAGCACTTTGTGTTATTCACCGTCATTTTTTTTCTCATTGCATTGTTATATAATAAATGGATCTTTGACTGAGACAGAATGAATTAAGCTTGCTCCTTTTGCTTAAACACTTCAGGTTGTAAGATATCAGTAAGGATGATTTAATTTCGAACCAATCCCTACCAGCTAGTAAGTGTTAAACATGTAAACCATTGTTACAGGATTAGTTCACCCTGAAATGAAACTCATCCAACTTTCCTTCAGTGGTACACAAAAGGAACATTTCTGAAAAATTTAATCGGTTGCTTCACGCTGAAAATTAATAGGGACTTCAAGGCTTCCAAGGGACTTTACAAAAAGGACTCCCAATTAAAGTGGTCCATTTAAATTCTGCATTATATTCAGTCTTTCAAAGACACGATCGATCGATTTGTGTGAGGAATAAACCAAAATTGAATTTGTTATCGACAGAAAATCTTGACGTCTGCACTAGTTCCACTTGATCAGTTCTTAAGCAAAAGAACCAATGCCCAGCTTGTAAAACAAACTCTTTTTAAAACAAATATGTTCAATGAATCAGCTGAACTAATTCACAAAACTGATCTGAGCTGCATTTCAGATGATAGTAACTACTGCCTCCAATGGTTTCTACGATCTACTTTGGCTTCAAATGCTTTTGGTAAACGCAGCTCTGAAAGATTCGTTCAAGAACCTGACTGATTCTGATTCTTGACACTGGTTTTTATTTCATATGAACTATTCCACTACTAGCGTAGATAAATGCCTGGTCTAGTTACCAGACACTGTTTACAGATATTTAAGGAAAGCACTTTGGAAACATAATGACTTCATCTAGTCTAAAAAGCTTCTTCCTTTCAGTTCTGAGTGGCTCACTGTAGAACTTAATGATGGAGATGATGAAATGTAGTTATAACAGCCGATTGAGATTTCAGCACACACTGGGCAACTGATTGACTGCCAGACGCAGCATATGGCTTTGGAGAGAAGAAAAGGAAAACCAACAGCCATAGGACAGCAGCGAAACTCGAATGTGTCACTGAAACATCTGCTGCGAGAGAAACACGGTGAGAATTCGAGGATTATTAAGCATCATGGGGGTGCCCGTTAAACACAACAAGGAAGGAAAAACGTCATTCTTTTTTCCGCTCTCTTTTCTTATCCGTTCACCAGGCGGTTAATTGCTGTCATGAGGGAAGGGGCGAGAAAGGAAGAGACCCTCACCGTCTGTTCTCACGGCTGTTACTGAAGAGCTTGATCATGTCAGACAGGAAGAGACGCCGCACCTCCATCAGGTCTGTGCTGGGTGAGGAGTTCTTCAGCAGTGTGGCCACCACCTTAAGAATAACTGAGAACAACCAATAGAAAAGCATGCATTAATCACTCAGCAAACAAAAGTAGAGTTTTGTCTGTTTGGCACAGCTGCAAACCAATGAGCATGCAGTCTCACTAACTGACACACATGAAATGGGCATCCCTGGCTAAAGTTTATGTGCAGAGCAAACATTTAATCATTCGGTAACATTTTTTTTAACGTTCACAGATATCAGTAAGTGTCTTAACACCAGGCCACAAAAAGAATAAATAAGCTGACAGAAAGAATTACTTGGGTTCTGGATCTTCACAGTAGAGTCGGGCTCAGCATGTGGCTTGTGGACGACCTGTGTGCAAACCTGCTCTGTCAAAATCTAGACAGGAAACAGATCAGATGAGACTCATGAATGCATGGAAATGGGTATATAAGGCATAAATCATCATGAAATGGATATGAAACATTGCAGGAATAGATTTAAGCATTAGTTATGAAGATGGCTTAAAAACTGCAAACTCTACTTCTGTTTTGTGTAGTGAAAATATAATGGAACCGAGTAAAGAGTAAAAGGTTAGAGATAACAACTAACTCAAATGACTCTTGTACTTAAGTACTAGCTAGAAACAGCTAGAGAGCTATTTTTAACATGCTAAAAAATTTAAGAAACAATTTGAACTTCATATTAAGAAAAGAATCCTGAAAAAAAAATTATGGTTTTAACCAAAATAAGAAGAAGCATAACTGTTTTGAATATTGATAATAATAAGAAATGTTTTTAAGCACCAAAACAGCATATTAGAATGATTTCTGAAGGATCATTTGGCATTGAAAATTATTTAAAAAAATTATATTGAAAATGAAAAAATATTAACATAGCAAACAGTTATTTTAAATTGTAATAATGTCACAATATTACTCTTTTTACTGTATTTTTGATTAAATAAAGGCAGTCTTGTTAAGCCTAACAGACTTCTTAAACAAACATAAAAATATTACTTAAAATAATATATATATATATATATATATATATATATATATATATATATATATATATATATATATATATATATATATATAATTTTATGTATGTATATAACTTTAATAAATGTAACGTTAGTTTATATACTATAACTTAAAAATATAACTTAACATTTCTGAACATTAGATTATATAATATAACACTAAGGACACAAATTGTCATTTAAATATCTTTCACATTTAAAACATTTTACATAAATAAAAAACTCTCTCTCTCTCTCTCTCTCTATACACCAGAGATGGGACCAAGTCACACATGTGCAAGTCTCAAGTAAGTCTCGAGTCTTAACCTTCAAGTCTCAAGTAAGTCCCAAGTATTTTTTTCTTGGGCAAGTCAAGTCAAGTCAAGTCACAAGTTATGTCAAGTCAAGTCAAGTCAAGTCCTGTAGTAAGTCAAGTCAAGTCCAAGTCAAGTCACCTTATTATTGTAATTTTACCTGCAGAATCTGATCTTAATAAAGTTAAAAGACAAGATATAAGTAACTGTCAGTAAATTAAAATAATTTGGATTTGCATAGTAAATACTCATGTTCAGTAAACATTGAATCAAACAAAATTGTAACTTCATAAAATTATTTATTTTTCACTTCTGCCAACAGTGTTTGAAATGTTTTACATTTTCAACATTGAGTCCATAAAACAAATAACAGCTAAACATCCAACAGACTCCTCTCTGAACACCTCTCTCTCTTTCTCTCTCTCTCTGTAACACGACTGACATGACATTCAGCCAAGTATGGTGACCCATACTCAGAATTTGTGCTCTGCATTTAACCCATTCAAAGTGCACACACACAGAGCAGTGAACACACACACACACACACACACACACACTGTGAGCACACACCCGGAAGCAGTGGCAGCCATTTATGCTGCGGCGCCCGGGGAGCAGAAGGGGTTTGATGCCTTGCTCAAGGGCTCCTCAGTCGTGGTATTGAGGGAGAGAGCACTGTACATGCACTCCCCCCACCCACAATTCCTGCCAGCCCGAGACTCGAACTCACAACCCTTCGATTGCAAGTCTGACTCTCTAACCATTAGGCCACAACTTCCCCTCAAACACAGTTTACATACAACATTAAACTTTCTTACATTTCTCCTCTCTCTCTCTCTCTCTCTCTCTCTCTCTCTCTCTCTCTCTCTCTCTCTCTCAAGTTCAAGTTCAAGTTGCTTTATTGGCATGACATTTGAGTTACAGTATTGCCAAAGCATTTAGATACAGAATAAAATATAAAATATCATTACAATAAAATACAATACAATCAAAATAGCAGCAGCAGATAATATTTCTAATATTAATAATAGTAATTATATACAATTAAGAATATAAAATAAAACAATTGAATACAATAAATTATCCCTTTCGTATGGTGTGTATGGTGTATAAATATTTAGCAGCTATTGTGACTGCCGTCTCATTCTCTCCAAGTATATAGAGTAGTTTCTCTGAGTCATTTAGAGACAAGAATGAACGATTCAAAGCTTCAAACTGTGAGAAGAATGTTTCTCTTGTAGTGCTGTATTTGGGACAGACAAGAATGAAGTGTTTCTCATCCTCTGTTTGATTCAGCTCACAGTGTTTGCACAGTCTCGCTTCTCTCGGTAGCCAGGATCTTTTATGTCTACCAATCTCTATTTCCAAATCATGATCACTGAGTCGATATTTTGAAAGGATTTGTCTTTCTTTTAATGGCTTTAGTGATAAGTAATTTGCCAGTTTTGTGGTTCTGTTTAGGGCCGAGTAACACTGGAGTTTGGTTTGGAGCTCAAATTCATTTTTCATCTTAATTAGGCTATACTTCAGATTTTTGTCAATTAGTTTCTGAATGTTGGGGTTGTGATTGGAGTCAAGACTCAGTTTGGGTTTCCTTCATCAGGTAAAGCACGAGTGTGTTTCTTTCTCTCTCTCTCACACACAAACACACACACACACACACACACACACACACACACACACACAATCTCTCTCTCAGAGTATATCCGTAAGTCATTACCTCTATTACAAGGTATTGCACTTGCAAAATATAAGATTCGAGAGAGTCTTGTCTGCAAGCCGAGCACGATGTGGCCTATCCCACCATTTATGCGCCACCGGTATGCGCGCTCATAATGGAAGCAACGCGGTCGCGATGCACACGCGGTGCGACACGCTCGTTTTTTCCAATCGCGTCCGCATCGCATCGAGCTAAAAACATCTCAACTTTTCAGAGAGCCGCAAGGGCACCGCTGGTCATGTGACAAGAACCAATCAAGCAGCTTCATCCTTTCCCGTAACAACGTTGAAAGCTCAGCCAAGATGAAGGAACAGTTGATCATAGCTGTATATGGATTGCCATTTTTAAATAAATTTAGTAGCAGAGCTACTGCAAGCGATTTTTAGTGCTGCAAATCCATTTATCCTTTGCTCGTCATGGAGAGAGCGCGTCATGGTTGCTTAGCAACGGCAGACGCCTCAGGGGCGCAACTGCCCGAGCGCTTTGGAAACAAGGAGAAAGCGGCGCGCCTAGCGATTTCCACGCGTTTTTAGGCGCGAATTATTGACGACAAAAGCGATGACCCTCGGTACCCCTCAAGCTGAGATGTTGATGTGATGTGATATCTGATCTAAGTGGGCGTGGTGTGCGTAAGGTAGAGAGGGCATGACTGATGATGTCATGACATGACAACGCGATTCTCAGCCTGCGCTCCAGCTGAGTAATCAAATTTATTTTTAAAAATAATTTATATATTTTATATTCAAACTGAAAACATGATGTGATTAACACTCAAGTCATTCAAGTCATCCTGTCTCAAGTCAAGTCAAGTCCCGAGTCTTTAACTTCCAAGTCCGAGTCAAGTCTCAAGTATTTTATTTTTTGTCAAGTCAAGTCACAAGTCCTAAAAATAGCGACTCGAGTTGACTCGAGTCCAAGTCACCAAGTCACAAGTCCCCATGTCTGCTATACACACACACACACACACACACACACACACAGTATATATATATATATATATATATATATATATATATATATATATATATATATATATATATATATATATATATATATATATATATATATATATAAATTAAGCACCATGCAGAGTTTTACTTCATAGCTATATATTTAGTTGTTCTATATTTTAGTTTTGTATATTTTTATATCAACTGTATATTTTAGCATAACTGTAAGGCTGTACTGACCAATCAGCATCCAGGACAGAGACAACCTTTTAGATTACCTCATATAGTGTATTGTATGTAGTTATCGACAGTGTGTTGGAGTGCAGCATGAGTCGTTCTCCAAGTAGTGTGAAGAGACTGTTTGTGTGCATTATTTCCACCTTCCTCCTGTGACAAACCACACACACATACATAGAAAACATACTGTAGTTAGAATGCAAACTTTCATACACCTCACAGCTAATGTCAAGCTAGCAGGAACAGACCTTGATGGCCACAGAGCTTGGCTCCTTTTCAGTGGTGTCAGGTACCTTCAGTTTTTCTCACAGAATAACGAAGCAGCCACCTCATACTTGGAGAGCTGTGACTTTCACAATCACAGACTATCCAACAGCAGATCATGCTGAGACATTGTCAGGATGCTAAGCCCCCTAAATGCAGTCCTGCCCAACAGCAGGTACAGACAAATGGGGACTGTACAGTAAAATGACAACCAGAAAAGAGTATGTTTTAAAGTGCTTGTGAGCATACAGGATGGTAACCACTCAGCGATGGATACACTAATGATGACAAAAAGCTAATATTGATTTTATGTGCACTCTAGGCTAACAGCGGTACAAGTCTGCAAATGTCATTGTGCTTGTAAAGCTCTAAAAACAGTTCAGATGGCCTTTATATTCTCCTAAGTGTTAATTTAATGGAAACGGCTTTACATACTGTATGCACTTACCCTCACACACACACACACACACACACACACATGCATATATACAAGCAATATCACACATGCAGCAGTGCAATATGGCTGTACTGTATATCGGCATGGATGTGATTCGGCAGTAGGTAATCACAGTGTGCTATGAGTGTAACATTGCATTTAAACAACAGTCGACGGCATGTGTATGTAAATACATAAGATACAACAATGAAGTGTCTTTAAAAACCCTCTTTTGTGTAAAACTACTTCCTCTCAGCACAGATTCATATCTCAAGTTGACAGTTTAAAAGCCTCCGTTACTAATTCAAAAATTTAAATTTAGAACTCGTAACGAAGAAACGTTGAGTTGCTTAATTGAAAATGTATTGTATTACTGTTTTAAAAGCTCACTTTAGTGAGTGTGATTACCTGCATTTGACACAGCATTCATTCTTCAGCTCAATCTCATATTCACAATAAAACATTAGCTTTACAATGTAACTAATCACCATCAGGAACACACACACACCATTTCCCAATACTAAATACTATTATTGAACATTACTATTATTTATATAAAATATCATTTATTGAATAATAATATTTAATAAACAACAACAGCCATCATAATACTTGCTAGGCAATTCATTCAAAAGTACAAAGGTAACGTTCTAATATACAGCATTTAAGTTTTGTTAAATATAACGTGACGGGATTTTGCCCTCATCCAAAACAATTTGCTCTGGAAAAAATAGTTAATTAATGAGACCAAAGACTGCCCGTTTGAATTACACAAAGAAAAATGATATCTCATGTTTAACCGCTATAGAGACATCAGAGCCAGCGGCAAATTCCAGAAGAGCTGGCCGAGGTACATATGCTGCCATCAGTGGTCAGGAATAGTTTACATTATTTACATGTGAGGGCAACATAGAAACGTTATGTAATGCAAAATACAGAACATAAAGCAAAGAAAAGTTGATTATGGTTGCTGAGCAACGTCACAGCTTAGTACATACAAATGACACGGTGTCATATGTGTGTTTATCAGCTATCTGGCTCCTTCAGTCAGAATCCAGAGTTTTTTTTTTGAGTCTTATGTTTTACATAATGTGAAGCTGTTTTTGCACTGATGCCAGATGAATTAATGTTTTAAATGAATAATGGTACTATCTTTTGGTTTGCATCCATAACAATCCAAAACAGTCATTTTAAATTCTAATATTTCACAATATGCTGTTTGTATTGTTTTTTTATTTATTCACTAGTTAAAAAAAGGCTTCTGGGTAGATTACAGTTTCTCACTATAGGTACCAACAGCCTTGGAGCCAAATAGAGACTACTTCAAATAGTAAAAAATAGCTTTAAAATTTAATAAACACATTACTGATGAGGACACTGTCCTTATGCAAGCACAGATTTCACCTTGTCGGATACACATGAGAAAAAAAAAGGAAAGAGAAGAATAGATGCACTCACTTGTGGCCTAAGTGTTTGAGGAAATATGCCAGAACTTTCAGAGCCTGAACTTGGATACTTTCACTCTTGGAAGCCAGTAGTTTGTACACCACCCTGAAAAGAAATGAAATGAAATTAAAACCAAAAAAAATAAATAATCTTAATTTAGTTCACTAAATTTCATGTGAAAAACAGAGAACCACTGGGAAACTTTTTTTTTTTCAGTTCATCATGTGTCTGCTGCTAAAACATGAGAAACTGGCAGACAATAATACGTAATACTAGAGAGGAAATGGCATTGTGTAAAACACCATGAAGCTGTTCATCAGATATTTTTAGCCAAACCCAAAACTTCAAAATAGCAAATAACTCTATCAAATCCATCTATATTTCATTAGCTTGACATGGCTGTTGTGAGCTTTATCCTGCTTGTCAGAAAAAAATAAATAAATATGGAAATATAATTGCAATTCCTATGTCGAATCTCATGAATAATTCATGATTTGAGCATGTAGGCAAACTCCATCATCAGAGACTAGATGAAAAATAATGAAATTTGACTGTACGTGTGTGGAGTAAGAGGGTGGAGTGAACTAAGATCTCACCGGATGCCGTTCCTCTTGTCAAATGCAGGAATCATGGAGGCAGAGTGCTCAGACATGAGAGCCACCAGCAGCTGAAGAACATCGTGGAGGTTCTCATCCTGAACAGAGTAAAACACATAAGCATTTAATGGAACCCTGTGCTCAATTCAATTCAACTCCAAGGCCCAGATATTCTTTAATTGGGAATATTTTCTAAATTTTAGAATGCTAGTAAAGCATGACAACTACTAAATAAAGGGTATATGTAAAGAAAAAAAATTAGTGACTGAAAAATGTAAAATTAACAGTAATATTGAAAAATATTATTACAAATTAAAATACCCACTTTCTTGTTCTTTTTTTCATGTGATGTCAAGGCTGAAATTTCAGAAGGCATTATTCATGATCTTTCAGAAATAATTCTAATATACTGATTTGCTGCTCAATAAATATTTCTAATTACTATCAATTTTGAAAACTCATATTTCCTTTTTTTTCCCTTTTTTTTAATTCTTTGATTAACTTGAACTCCAAAAGAACATAACATAACATGACATAATTTATATGTTTCTGTTTTTGGGGGTTGATTTTTATTTACTACCTGGCCCAAATGAATAATAATATAATGACTTAAAGGGGAATAAAACTGGGCCCATTTAGAAACCTAAAAGAAAATTATAAATCTTGTAAAAATAGAAATGTGTCAGATTCAAATGGTCTGCTGATGGGAAACTGTATTAGGTGAAGACTCACCTCATGCATGGTCAGCAGGTAGTTGAGAATACTTTGAAGCTCATCTTCTTTAACACCTCGGTCCTGATGAATATAATAAAAATAAGAAAACACTGAACAATGCTACTCTTGCAATATGCTGTTGCTAAACCCCCAGCTGCACTTATAAGCTGCTACTGACATCCGCATGCTGACAGACTATGAAACCTAAATAGAAAAAAGAAGATAACACAAAATATCAGTTATTTCAAATTCATTGAGGCTGTTTGTGTTTGCTCAAATTACTGTTCACAGCAAATTTGGGTCCTGACTTTTAAAAGCTGTCTCTTATTATTAGGAAAGCAGCGTGAAATGTCTGGTTGTAGTGGTGCTGATGAATGCACACGTTTCCCATTACTGCAAGAGCACAGGCAGCTTGAGAGCTAATTGTTGTTTGCTCGTGCCTTGGCTACCTGACAGATTTTGTGATTTGTTAGCACTGGTCTGAACAAGTATACACATTTTCCTACGGTCTTGTTAGAAAATTGTAAACAGCTGGGACTGGTGAATGAGAGCGAAAACCTGCCAAAGCAACAGCCCCAGAGCTCTTGTTCTCTATACTTTGACAAATCAATACATGTGTATTTGTGACAGGCACACAATTAAAATTAAATTCACTCTATCATTCAGTGGTTAAATCTTTTACAGCAAGGTTATATCTCAGGTCCTGTAACATAGCCTTCACTTCTTCATATAACAATGCCTTACAGTGTGATCTAAAAAAAAAAAATATATATTTTTTTAAAATGTATGTATCGAATATATATAAATTATTTCTTAAATTTATTTCAACTATTTTAAAACAACAACGAATGTAAACAATAATTCGTAATTCTTCATTTAAATTTAAATAATAAGAAAACATTATTAAGACAAAAATGAATTTTATTTTATCTTGTTTTAAAAAAGAAGTTTTATATTGAGCAGGATATATCAGCTTTCCAAATGTATTTGAGCAAAAATATTGCAAACATAAATGACTAACTATTCATTGTAATTAAAACAATAAAAAATACTTGATAAAAGAACATTTGTTTTGTATATTGTTTTGTATTGAGCTTGACATTCCAACTTCCCAGCTGATTTTTTGCCTTACCAAAATAAAATAAAATAATAATAAAATAAAATATGAATCATTATTAATTATAATTTGTCCTACTCGATATAAATGTTTTGATAATTATTTTATACAATTACAATAAAACAATTAGAAAATATTTATTTAAAAAAAAAATTATATTGAACAGGACATTTCAACTTCCAAAATGTATTTTAATATATACAGTATATTGATGAGCATGGGTACATACATTATGATATCATATCTCATTAACATTTTTCATGATTTCTGTAAAATTCAGTTCTTTTCCTGCAGATATGTTTCTGAAATGGCTGATATTATAAGTATTTATCTCGCTACGGACTACAGTTAAACTATAGTTAATATGCTTTCAAGGGTGGTAAGATTGAGGACAGATGTCAAATCATTATATTTGTATTATTATCTGTATGCACATGCTAAATATTATCCAGTTACACAATATGTGATCACATTAAATGCTGCTCACCTTCAGTATGAGCTGTTTGAGGAAGAGCAGCATGAATGCTCTGAGGGAGGCGATCTCTTTCTGCGAGGGCCGAGGACCGTCTACGAACACAAAGTCACAGTGGAACGGTTACAACAAACTGCCCTATATCTCAAAAGTGTGATGTTTAATGTTTCACAGACACTGGCGTTAAATTCATAGCAACAGTGTCAAAGAGTGTCTTGCTCTCAGTCAGTGGAGAGCCACTTCTAGCAGTCGAGAAGAGCTTTACAGAAGAGCCAAGCCCTTAATAACTCCAGACCGAAAGACAGTGAAAGTTCAACAGGCCACAGTTCAATTCAGCAACATCTGCGATGGTCTCTCATCCTCCTAGAGCTCCTTTTGAGCACAGTGTGCATGTGTGACAGCTTTTCATTTGCTGTTTTACTGCAAATGGCCTAAGCATTGATATGAAATGAAACACAAATTGATTAGCTGTCATATTCACAGATTCATCTCAGGAGGTCTGATCGCCACCAATCATTCGTTACTTCACTGTCTGAAGTGATCAACTCCACTTCTTTCAACATGTCTCTTTCCCTATGCATTTGATAGCAGCAACCAGCAATGTTTAGAAAAGTGATACAGTATGTCTCTAAAGGTTTCATTCATCAAGAATTGTGAAGCATCATTTTAAGCACCTGGAGTTTTTCCCTTTACCTCAAAATAAAGATCAACATGTCCAGATTTTATTTCACTATACATTTCTGAATAAATTAAGGCACTCCAGTTACTCATCATTATAAACATAAATATTTATTGAATATTAAAGTGAATATTAAATAATCCAAACATGCATTGAATAAATACATTCAATGTTCTTAAGTTTTCATCCTAGTTTTTGTCCTTTGACAAAAGTATGCTTTAAATTTAGTTAATTTTATCCGAATGATTTAAGTGTTTAACTTGTTTTAAACTATTTTAGTTGGCAACTATGTGCAAAATAAATTAAATTAATTGAATACTGTAAAAACATGTTAACTTCGACATGTATTAGACAGGTAAGTTTGGTAAAATACATGTCATGAAAACAGTAATTATAAGTATTGTCACCTAACCCTAAAAAAAAAAATTAGAGACTGTTTACAATATTGCAATGTGACTGACACATCTAGAGCTGTGTATTAGCTTCATTGTCTGTGCAAAATGAATACTATGCTTGTGTTGTAGGTGCAACTGATTAATATCATTTGCATAATACGCATTTGACTGAACTAATCAACTCACGAGTAAAGCGATTTTAATCAGTTTACCAGGGTTCCGCTCTTACAGCTCCAACAGTTTTTAATTACTGTCAAAAGTGCCTTTAATGTTGATAACGGAAAAAAAAACAGTAAAGATTTTCATCAATCATTTCATTGACAAGATTAGCATTGCTTTTATTAAAAATATTATCTAGTTTAGTTTAAGCATCTGCAAATGATCGTACATTGTCTGCATCCTTTATTCAATGTGATGATTTTTAAAGCAAGCACTTTTTAAAGTGAGATCATGGGATGTTACCATGGGAGTGATTATATAAAGCATGCATATTTCTCTCTAAAATAGAACCCCCCTAAAAATATAAACAAAATAGATTCCTTAGCCCACATTAATCTGGACTGCCATTATAGTAATATAAAATTACATTAAACATATCATTTCATTAGTAAACAACAAAATCTGCAATCTAAGAGACTTTGGAGCAACTGGCCATAGATTGGTACCAAGTTTTTCTCCAAATTGAGCAAAACAAGGGGAAAAATGTATTTGTAATGAATTTGCCTGTCTAATGGATCTCATCAGAAGATCAAACTCATGATTAAAGCAAAACCAAACAGATCAACGACTGATATCTCTTTGACTTAAAAACACTTCTTCCCGTACCATTTAATTGATTGTGAATATGAAAACTCACTGCAAACGCGGTCTCTAATTTGCAAAAGAATAATAAATCTGGCATGGCGTCAAACAGATAATCAATGAATTTGTACTCTCACACAGTGCACTCTTAAGTCATCCGATCATCCTTAAGATCGGTCCAAACTGCAGCACGCATCAAAACAGATCTGCAGGACATATACAGAAATTAAATTAAAAACGATCCCTTCAGAGAGTGTAAATATTCATTCAGGCCACAGAAGATATGCTGTAATTTGTTTTGGAGTCATAATACGACTTGTCTTCTGAAGCCAGTAAAATGGGAAAATGAAGTCAAAAGGAGGGAAATTTAATCATGCTCCTGGAGTTTTACACAAAGCTTTAACGCAGCAGAACTGGACTTGGGTTTTGGCCGGCTAAGCATTAACAAAGGTGAGTAACTTTACATAAGTACATGAACGTAAATACTCCCTCGCTTCTTGCCAAAATACCATAAAAAATAATATCACTTTCTTCAGTGAAAATTCCATCGCTTCTGATTCAGACAAGATAACTTTTCCACTAAAGAAAGTAATATTATGAATAAATGGCTCATATTTTTTAGCCGGGCAAACTAGTTTGAATTAAAAAACATAATGAATTTGTTTCTTACAAACACAACTTGTCATTTCATGAGACGTTAACTGATTGACTGGAGTGGTGTGGAGTACTTATTGTAATGCTTTTATCGTCTATTTGGACTCTCATAGTGATGGCGCCAATTCACTGCAAAGGATTCATAGGTGAGCAAGTTATCAAATGCTATAATTCTATAAGTTTTCATTATTGGATGAACTATTCCTTTAACATAAACTGTCTTCTTCTACATTCCTTCTCTTCAGAACCAGTTGTAGTAACAAGAAGGCAACAGTTTCAACGTTTCAACTGTCAACATGTTTATCCAACTAGCTAACCAAACGACAACACACCCGATTTAACTGCATAAACATCTAAAGACAGCTCTATCAGTGTCTTGAGTACTGAGGTTTGTTATATGCAAGAACTAAAGTTAAGTATGCACAAAAGGACTGTTCGCTTGTGTGCTTGATGCTTCTTGAGGGAGTATTTCTATGTTCTCCAAGACACTGTTGAGAAAAGACCGTCTGTGCTGTTAAAAACAATGAGCAGGAGTGATGCATGACTTTAATTTGTGAGGTCTTGCTTTTAGAGAGAGAGTGTGTGTGAGAGAGCTAGCTGATGTGACTCCAATGTAAAACATAACTCTTTGTTGCAGTAATTGAATACTTCATTATGTTATACTGCTTTCTCTATAACCCATTCCTTTGTGGGAAAAGACAAAAAAATAAATAAATAAAAAAACCTGTGTTTGACAAATGAAGAATAAATCAATGTGGACCGCCACAGAGAACCACCTACTTGGCAAGCCACAGACAAATTCTTTTACATACTTTAGAAGAGCTGCTCTAAGACCTCTTCACCTGGAGTGACTGTGAAACGTGTTTGAGTGTTTCTTTGTGTGTCACGGGGGTTTGGAGGTTCATGATGGTATATTAATCCCAGTGCCAGCTGTTCTTTGAGATGAGATAAGTCCTTCATCTTCTGCACTTGTGGGTTTATGCGTGCTTACACTGTGTTACATTCTTTAGAAATCCATATTGTTTTTATCATATTTCTAGAAATGCATGTGTTGTTTAATGTCAGCCTGAACAATAAGAAATCCAATTTCTTATTGAAAGTGCAAATCTGTACTACTTTCTTCAACAATATCACAATTCCTGAATTTGTTTTTATTTCCATCAAAGATCTGCTTTATTAACATTTTAAATGAATGAATGAATTATATATATATATGTCTCAGAAGTGACCAAAAAAAGAAGAAAATCAACAACAACAAAAACGACATTTGCATTGTTACAAAATATTAGTTTCAAATAAATGCTGTTCTTTTCATTTTCAGTTTCTGTTGATTGTAGAATAAAAAAATGTACATTATTTAAAATAAATACAAATGAAATGAAATGAGTAATGCAACAAAATGTATAATAACAATATGTCTTTAGCAGCATATTAAAATGATTTCTGAAGGATCATGTGACAGAGTAAAGGCTGCTGAAAATTCATCTAAGATGTCTAAAGATAAATCACATTTTAAAATATATTCAAATAGAAAACATTTATTTATATTGCAAATATATTTCACAACATTATTGTTTTTCCTGTATTTTTGATTAAATAAATGCATCCTTCCAGAAACATTTTAAAAACATTTTAAAAATCTTACTGACCCCAAACGTTTGATATATACTGCCATAGATGTTGACATAGGCTCATTTGTCTTAACTTGCATTAAAAAGGTTTCTGGCACATAATCTTATGTTATTTACAACATCTTAACCTCCACATGAAACTCTCAGTATGAAAGAATATTTTACTACATTGCTTCTACATTCATAGACAGCACAAGACAATTTTAAGTGCTTTAAGTGTATTTCCAGTGCCTGCCATCCTCAAAAACAGCATTACCTCTGACCATTAGGAATAAAAAGTGAACAAAACAAAAAAAAAGTCCCAGGCCACCCCTGCACCAGCCAACTACAGCGGCGATCTGATTCTGTTTGTGTGTGGAATCGAAACAAGGCTCACGGGCCAACAACACAAAAAAGCTTCAGCTAAATCAGAAATCCAATCCACTACTAAGCCAAATTACAGGCTTACCCATATATCGCTTTGTGAAAAAAAAAGAAAAGAAAAAAACTCACCATGTTCTCTAATTTAGCAGTGGAGGGTTTTCTGCCTGTTTTATTGATAGCAAAAAAAAAAAACCTGAAGAAAAGCAAATCATGACAATCTGTGAAGATTTGCTATTACTATCCCTCAGACAATTAGGTACTCTTTGTTCAGGCTCACATGAAACACACTAGAATCATTTCAGATTGTGATAAAGACAGATTGGATATCTAACGAACATTACACAGTAATCACACACATTTACTATTGAAGATTATTAAGAATAAAGAAGATGAAAGACTATCTTGTCTTGAAAAGCAGCAGGCACAGAGAATAATAGACCATGATAGATAACCGTGAGCTCAATGCGTCCGAAGAACATGTAATCGATTCATTTCAGCATTTATCTATGCAGCTGTGTCTCTAGCGCCTCGTCAACAAATTTACAGACAAATACACTACCGATCAACTGTTTTAGATCAGTAAGATTATTATATATATTTTCTTCATTAATACTTATATTTAACAAGGACACATCAAAAGACTGAAAAGACATTCATAATGTTACAAAAATTTTATTTTATTAAATTTTATTATTTTATTTTATGCTTCTTTAGAACTTTCTAACTTTGAAAACATGTTTGAAAAACACGTTTTCCACAAAAATATTAAGCAGCACAACTATTTTTACCATTGATAGTAATAAGAAATGTTTCTTGAGCATCAAATCGTCATATTAGAATGATTTCTGAAGGATCATGTGACACTGAAGACTGGAGAAATGGCTGCTAAAATTGCATTTATTTATTTACTTTAATTTATTATCATGAATATTTATTTGATTTGTGATAAATAAATGTATTATTATTATTATTATATATTTTTTTACATTAGTAAGGTAGTTGTTACGTTTAGGTATGGGGTATGATAAAGTGATTTAAAATATGGTCATACAGAATAAAGCATTAATATGTGTTTTATAAGTACTAATAAAAAGACAATATTCTAGTAATATGCATGATAACAAGCAACTAGTTTACATTAGGAATTAATCCCTAATTTAAAGTGTTACCAAATGTGTTTATCAGCTAAAAATGAGATGCAGTTGATGAATTGGTAACTATATTTAAAGGATATTTTTGTCAAAAGACAACACTTATGACTAAAACAAAAAGCTCTGCAAAAATAAGCACTGAATATTCAAAAGTAGCCATGTATCCCTGGTGCTAAATTGTAATCTATAGCTCTTGATACTTTATTTAGTGCAATTTCAGCTATGGTTATGCTTGGCTCATATTTTGTACAGAATCCAGATCACAAAACCTTGCAGGAGCAGAATAAAACAAATAATTGAGAACAATTAGATTTCCCAGTCCCACAGTGAATGTGCAAGCATGCTGCATCTCTGAAATCCTTTTAATCTGTCTGTCTTCTACTTATTAAAGTCACTAAACGCCATCAGGCTAACATGAATTCCTGTATAGACAGTCAATTTATGCAGAATGACCTCTCTCTTTCTGCCTCTCTGTTTTAACAAACAACTAAATTGTTCTAAAATGGTGGAGAGCATAAAACAAACTCCTGACTTTAAAGAGAGTGATTTATTCAGAGAATATTTGTGAATTATTCAGAGGACATGAAAGACTAAAAGATTCTAGCTGTGGGTGCTTTCAGCTTCAGCAGGATTTGTTTTTACAGAGAGGACAGTGGAAGCTCTTGCATGAGGAAAGAGAAACAGAACAGAGGAAAGAGAGTGTGCACCTGAAAGTGTTATAAGACAGGAAAGAATAGAAAGGTAGAGTTAAAAGCCATGATCTATAAAAAAGGCAGTGAAGAGACAAAAAGAAAATGATATTTTCAGCCATGAAAGGCTAGTTGTGTGCTGCCCAAGGTGAGCCATGTGGAATTCAGCCCACATGGATACTTTAGTGTCTATCACAGTGTGAAGCTTTCATGGGTTATTACTCTTCTGTGCTCTTTTCTACCTCTGTACAGAGGGTTTAAAGCATGGTTGAATTGGTGGGAGAGAGAAATTGTGCCAAATTTTAGGGAAAAGGACCAGCATGAAGCTTTGATTATTTAAAAGTGCTGCTTCTCATCAGGAGGTGACAGCGGCGGGGTGAAAATCCGAGCCAATGTCGTCACTCATAATAACTGCGGACATGACGAGGAGACAGAAAGATTCCATGAGAAGCACTTGTCGGTACATGTGGAGTTCACATAAAACACTTTTAGTCAAAGTGTTAGATTGACTGAGGTGGTAAAACAGTCAAAGTTTTATGTAATTCAACAATGCTAAACTACATTAAATGTCACTCTCAGAAACTGCAGAGCGTTGATAAGACCAACCTGTTGAAAAACTTAACCATGAATTTGATACCGGTGTCCCGACTAGGGTGTTTTAGTTTATATTTATCTCATGTTTGCATGTTTGAATATAGTTTAAAAACTTAAGTAACGTCTCGGTTACGTCGCGAGAAGGGAACGAGACGATGCGTCGATAACGCTTTGGGAACGCATTCTGTGTGAGTGCGTCTGAAGCATCCATGTCAACTAGGCGAGAGTGAGCGTCAGGAGTGACGTCACGACCAGGAATTGATAAAAACCCCAACCGGAGCAACCGGTGTCAGCGGTTAGCTAGGCTATAAAACCTGATGAATGTGAGTGGCGAGGACCAGCCTGCCGCATCGCAAACATCCTGAAGAGAGGCCCCAGATAATAAGGCTCTAGAGGCCGCCATACTCCTAGTAGAATGAGCTCTGACCCCCAAAGGGCACGGTAGGTCAGAAGACTCATAGGCAAGAAGGATAGCCCCAACTATCCACTTACTAAGTGTCTGTTTAGTGGCAGGAAGACCTATCTTAGGTGACCCAAAACAAACAAACAGCTGATCGGATTTCCGAAAAGAAGAAGTCCGATGAACATAAGTGTCCAATGCTCGCACCGGGCACAAGAGGTTAGACTTTTCCTGGTCAGATGATGCAAACAGGGGAGGACAGAAAGCCTGCAGAACAATAGGTCTCGGAACAACGGTCGGTACCTTAGGGACGTATCCCTGCTTAGGGTAGAGAAATGCTTTGACCATCCCAGGTGCAAATTCAAGGCAGGTGGGAAAAACCGAGAGAGCCTGAAGGTCTCCGACTCTTTTTAGGGACGAAATAGCAAGGAGAAAAGTAGTCTTAAACGAAAGAAACTTCTCAGAGACAGAATCGAGGGGTTCAAAAGGAGCCCTAGATAGGCCTTCTAAAACTATAGCCAGGTCCCAGGCCGGCACTCTAGTACGAGTTGCAGGTCTTAGCCTCAAGGTGCCACGAAGGAAACGAGAGATAAGAGGGTCACGACCCAGAGATGCACCACCCACTGGGGCGTGGAAAGCCGAAATGGCCGCCACGTAAACTTTTAAGGTGGATGGACATAGACCAGAAGTGAAGCGGTCTTGTAAAAACTCAAGAACTGAGCCAACAGAGCAGTGGACGGGGTCACACTGATGTTGGTAACACCAAGAAGAAAAAACATTCCATTTGAGTTTATAAAGTTTCCTTGTAGCTGGAGCTCTGGAGCTAAGAATGGTCTCCACAACCTCAGTTGAGAGACCACTCTCTATGAGTTGCGCCCCCTCAGAGGCCACACCCAAAGCTTCCAAATCTCTGGCCGGGGGTGAAATATAGTGCCCCCGGCCTGAGATAGAAAGTCTTTCCTGATCGGGATCTCCAAGGGAGGACCGTCGAGGAGATGAATCAGGTCCGCAAACTAGATTCGACTCGGCCAGTGTGGAGCTACGAGAAGTAGACTTACTCCGTCCTGGCGGACTCTCTCCAGAACTCCTGGGAGCAGAGCAACAGGGGGAAAGGCATACAGACGTAGCCTCGGCCACGTCTGTACCATAGCGTCCAACCCCAGGGGGGCTGGATGAGTAAGGGAGAACCATAGTGGACAGTGCGTCGTGTACTGAGACGCAAACAGATCCACTTCTGCTTGGCCATAAGATTCCCATATGAGCTCCACCACCTCGGGGTGAAGCCTCCATTCCCCTGACCTCAGCACCTGCCTCGACAGGGTGTCTGCTCCAATATTCTGAGTCCCTGGTATATACATTGCCCTCAGAGAGCGTAATTTCCCCAGGGACCACAGGAGGATCTGGTGCGCTAATTTGCAGAGTGGGCGCGAGCGCAGACCCCCCTGACGGTTGATGTAAGAGACCACCGATGTATTGTCTGTGCGGACCAGCACATGATGGTCCCTCAGGTCTGGCAGGAAGTGCCTCAAAGCTTTGAAGACCGCCATCATCTCCAGGCAGTTGATGTGCCAAGAGTGATGATGGCTTTCCCACAGACCCTGAGCTGAGTGGCCTTCCATTACCGCTCCCCAGCCGGTAAGGGAAGCATCTGTCGAGATGGTAACCCGATGACAAAGAGCTCCCCTGCAGCCTGAGCGGGGCCAGAGCTGCATCTACGCATTTCGTGAATGTGCGGGGTGAGAGAGCTAGACCGAAGGGAAGTACCCGATACTGGTATTCTTTCCCCCCGAAGGAAAACCTTAGGAACTTCCTGTGCTGAGGGAGGATGGAGATATGGAAGTACGCATCTTTTAGGTCTATCGTGACGAACCAGTCCTCGGATCTGATTTGAGTCACGATCTCTTTGAGTGTCAGCATCTTGAATTTTAATTTCTGAACTGTACGATTCAACAGACGAAGATCTAAAATGGGGCGCAGCCCTCCATCCTTTTTTGGAACAATGAAATAACGGCTGTAAAAACCCGATGCCCTGTCGGGAGGATACACCTGCTCTATAGCATTTTTCGCTAAAAGAGATTTCACTTCTTGCTCCATGACCAGAGCCTGCTCGGGATGCACTACTGTGAGCAACACCCCGTTGTAGCGAGGGGGACGAGAACCGAACTGGATTCTGTAACCCTTCTCTACTATCTGCAGGACCCATTGAGATATATTCGGCAGACTTCTCCATTCTGTCAGACACTCTACTAAGGGAACCAGCCTCTCGAGGCTGGCATCTGGTGTAATTTGAACAGCTAGTGCGGGGACCTGAAGCCGAAACACAGGAACCACCCAAGCTAACTGCTCTTGAACCCCCCTCAGAGGGAGCGAGCCCGACGCAGCGTCTGAGAGACACAGCGCCAGAGACCCGCTGGAGACCGCTGCGCCCCGAGGCACCAAGGGTGGCGGGGTTGGCAGGACGGCCCCGTGAGAGCACCGAGACCGGACGGGCACCGTATACTGAGGTGTACACCGCACCGTCTCGATTGGGGCTGCCCTCACAGGTCTGACCCATTTGGCGTCAGGACCTTTTCTTCTGAGCCGAAGCTTTCTTAGCGAGAAGAACGGTCCTCAGATCCGGCTTCTGCTTAGATTGCTTTGGCTGTGAGTGCTGGCTCGGTCCCCGTGATTTTTGAGGAGGAGCGCGAGACGCAACACTCTCTTTTTGAAAAACACGATATGAGGAGCATGAAGGCTGGGGCTGCCTTGCACGCCCAGAAGCATCAGGATTAGATCGGCGAGGGAGAAAACTTTTAAAAACTTCAGATTGCTTTTTATTTACTTGAAATCTTTCAACCACTTCATTCACAGCATCACCAAACAGACCTTCATGAGAAATGGGAGCGTCTAAAAGAAAAGATCTATCCTTATCTTTAATATCTGAAAGATTAAGCCAAAGGTGTCTTTCTGTAGAAACCAAAGCAGCCATAGATCTACCAATAGCACGTGCTGTTTCTTTAGTCTCCCTGAGAGATAAATCCGTAGCCCGACGAAGTTCGCGAATTTCGTCACGGCTGACTCCCTCACTGTTATCTAACTCCCCCAGCAGCTCAGCCTGATAAGCCTTATGCAAAGCCATCGAGTGAAGGCAAGCTCCAGCCTGACCTGCTGCTGTGTAAGCTTTACCCACTAAATTAGATGTGATCCTTAAAGGCTTCGTGGGCAAAGTCGGGTTCTTAATAGATGACGCTGAACCAGGGGAAAGATAGCTCGCGAGCGTCTGTTCCGCCCGGGGCATCGCTTCATAACCATTTTCTTTCAGCCCTCTTATATCAGAATAAATGCGCACTTGAGGGCTGAAAAGACGTGATGAATATGGCTTATTCCACGATCTAGACAGCTCACTGTGAAGATTAGGGAAAAAAGGGAGACCCCGTGATGTAGGAGATGTTTTAAAAGACAGAAAACGCTCGTCTAATTTGCTTTTAGGACGAGCGCTCTGTTTATCAGATGGCCAAGATATATGTAACATATCTACAGCTCGTGTTAATACATCAACCAACTCCTCATATGCTGGGGAAAGAGATGGCGAATCCTCTTCCCCCCTGATTGTGTCACCTTCACTGCCCGTTACATCTAACTCCTCGGAGCTAGAGCAATGAAGCAATGAGCTCTCCCCCCGGGCGGAAGAAGCCGCGGGGCGGGCTTCCGACACCGGAGTTTGAGCTATGGATCTCCCAGGTAAGGGAGGAGAAAGAGCCCTCGGACCCGTCTCCAACCCCGCTGAGAGATCCACTTGCGAACCCCAGGAATGCATTCTCCGTTCTGCCTCGGCAGAAGCGGGTCCTGCACCCTGAGGAGCGCGAGGCTCGCCGCTCTTCTCATCAAAGAGTGACAAGCGGGAGCGGAGTATGCGAAGCAAAAGCTTCTCACAATGCGGGCAATCAGTCTCCTCGAAGGCTGATAACGCATGTTCCACTCCCAAACAAACTACACAAAGCTTGTGTGTATCCCCACCCGTTAAATAACGCGGGCAGGGAGAAGCACACGGTTTGAATAGTTGCTTCGCCATGATATATAAACTTTGAACAAGACAACAGTAAATATGACAGACAGGTTTGACACAGATCGCTTGCTGAGGCACAGAAAGCTGACACCGGTTGCTCCGGTTGGGGTTTTTATCAATTCCTGGTCGTGACGTCACTCCTGACGCTCACTCTCGCCATTGGACTAGTTGACATGGATGCTTCAGACGCACTCACGCAGAATGCGTTCCCAAAGCGTTATCGACGCATCGTCTCTCCCTCAATGGGGAATTCTGTTATTTTTTTAGCAAGAAATATATATTTAAAAAATAATAAAATAACCAACATGAATACATAATACAACCCGAATTCCGGAAAAGTTGGGACGTTTTTTAAATTTTAATAAAATGAAAACTAAAAGACTTTCAAATCACATGAGCCAATATTTTATTCACAATAGAACATAGACAACATAGCAAATGTTTAAACTGAGAAAGTTTACAATTTTATGCACAAAATGAGCTCATTTCAATTTTGATTTCTGCTACAGGTCTCAAAATAGTTGGGACGGGGCATGTTTACCATGGTGTAGCATCTCCTTTTCTTTTCAAAACAGTTTGAAGACGTCTGGGCATTGAGGCTATGAGTTGCTGGAGTTTTGCTGTTGGATTTTGGTCCCATTCTTGCCTTATATAGATTTCCAGCTGCTGAAGAGTTCGTGGTCGTCTTTGACGTATTTTTCGTTTAATGATGCGCCAAATGTTCTCTATAGGTGAAAGATCTGGACTGCAGGCAGGCCAGGTTAGCACCCGGACTCTTCTACGACGAAGCCATGCTGTTGTTATAGCTGCAGTATGTGGTTTTGCATTGTCCTGCTGAAATAAACAAGGCCTTCCCTGAAATAGACGTTGTTTGGAGGGAAGCATATGTTGCTCTAAAACCTTTATATACCTTTCAGCATTCACAGAGCCTTCCAAAACATGCAAGCTGCCCATACCGTATGCACTTATGCACCCCCATACCATCAGAGATGCTGGCTTTTGAACTGAACGCTGATAACATGCTGGAAGGTCTCCCTCCTCTTTAGCCCGGAGGACACGGCGTCCGTGATTTCCAACAAGAATGTCAAATTTGGACTCGTCTGACCATAAAACACTATTCCACTTTGAAATAGTCCATTTTAAATGAGCCTTGGCCCACAGGACACGACGGCGCTTCTGGACCATGTTCTCATATGGCTTCCTTTTTGCATGATAGAGCTTTAGTTGGCATCTGCTGATGGCACGGCGGATTGTGTTTACCGACAGTGGTTTCTGAAAGTATTCCTGGGCCCATTTAGTAATGTCATTGACACAATCATGCCGATGAGTGATGCAGTGTTGTCTGAGAGCCCGAAGACCATGGGCATCCAAAAAAGGTCTCCGGCCTTGTCCCTTACGCACAGAGATTTCTCCAGTTTCTCTGAATCTTTTGATAATGTTATGCACTGTAGATGATGAGATTTGCAAAGCCTTTGCAATTTGACGTTGAGGAACATTGTTTTTAAAGTTTTCCACAATTTTTTTACACAGTCTTTCACAGATTGGAGAGCCTCTGCCCATCTTTACTTCTGAGAGACTCTGCTTCTCTAAGACAAAGCTTTTATAGCTAATCATGTTACAGACCTGATATCAATTAACTTAATTAATCACTAGATGTTCTCCCAGCTGAATCTTTTCAAAACTGCTTGCTTTTTTAGCCATTTGTTGCCCCCGTGCCAACTTTTTTGAGACCTGTAGCAGGCATTAAATTTTAAATGAGCTAATTAAGTGGATAAAAGTGTAAACTTTCTCAGTTTAAACATTTGCTACGTTATCTATGTTCTATTGTGAATAAAATATTGGCTCATGTGATTTGAAATTCCTTTAGTTTTCATTTTATTAAAATGTTAAAAAACGTCCCAACTTTTCCGGAATTCGGGTTGTAATACAATGTATTAATATAATTCATATTAATATCATTATTATTAAGTATATCATACGAATGATATTGAATGGTTAACATGACTGCAGGTAATAGTAAGCATATGGAAGTTAAATATATGTTTGGCCATTTTTTTCTTGCAATAACTTTGGTCAAAGGGTACAAGTGTTTTTTAAAGAAAAATGATACAGAATTAAAATGAATGATTCAAATTAAAATTAAAATGTCACAATTTTCCAAAGTAACTTGTCATGCAATATGTGAGACACCGAAAAACATGTTAAAGGCTATTAAAATTAATTTAACAATAATTAATAAAAGTAATGTATTATTTTACATATTTAATAATCATACCTAATAGTTGTCACTCCAATTTTGTTCCTTTACTGCTTCAGAAAAGTAATTAACAGAATACCAAATTGTAATACATTATTAAATAGTGGCTATAAACTATAAAAATATGAAATAAAACATTCAATCTATATATACCTGTTTATATAATGTTTAGGTCTAAAAACATTAATTTGTTTATTATTGTTCATT
This sequence comes from Carassius carassius, assembly GCF_963082965.1. Classification (NCBI taxonomy): domain Eukaryota; kingdom Metazoa; phylum Chordata; class Actinopteri; order Cypriniformes; family Cyprinidae; genus Carassius; species Carassius carassius. The sequence continues at coordinate 6,716,238 of NC_081795.1, read as the reverse complement.
GTATATTGTTTACATTAATTTAGATATAATTTATTAAGATTTATTTAGATTTATTTGCATGAAAGTCACAAGTTGCCAGAGTGTGTGTGTGTGTGTGTGTGCTCTTGTTTTTGTGACATATCAGGACACAACTCTGTATAATGACATGGGTATGACACAGGTATTACAAGGAGAGGGTGACTTATGAGGACATAACCCATGTCCCCATTTTTCAAAACGCTTATAAACCATACAGAATGAGGTTTTTTTTTTTTGAGAAAGTAAAAATGCTCAAAGTTTCCTTTGATGGTGAGGGTTAGGTGTAGGGTTGGTGTAGGGCCATAGAATATACATTTTTTACAGTATAAAAACCATTATAGATGTCCCCACTTTTCACAAAAACAAACGTGTGTGTGTGTCTGTGTGTGTGTGTGTGTGTGTGTGTGTGTGTACAGACCCAGGCCTTTGGGTGTGATGCCACTGATGTGGGCCGGATTCACAGCCCAGTAGTAATACTTCAGTATGTGCATGATCTGCAGCACAGTCCCCACTCGACGGATAGTGTTGTAGATGGTTGCTGTGCCAATGAACTCTGCTGAGAGGTACGTGTACAGTGAGAGCTGCACCTGAACAACAGCAACACACACACACACACACACACGGTTACAAAGGGTTACAGCTGCCTCAAATAAGAATACAAAACACTGATGATTACTTTTCATTGTCTTTCTGTTGTTTCTAAACTGCATCCCAAGATCCCTCATTACAATTCATTTCTTGTTGGATATCCATGGGAGCGACACCTCTGACACGGCTAGCTCTGCCGTAGAACAGCGGATATGGTTAATATTTTAGGGTGAAGCCGAAAGTCAGAAGGTGCTGTGGTTTGTTTGTGAGCAGCAGGTCAGGCCTGACTAGTGATGCGCTGCAGGAAAACCTTGGAGGACAAAACACGCTGATGACATAACTCATCCAATTACAGGCCACACATGCAGGCAGACTGGGCTCTCCAGTGAGGACAGGAAGGGATGATGGGAAGGAATGGAGGGAGGATCAAAAACATGATGCAAGTCCATGAACTCCTCTGGCCTGAGGAGAGAACACTGCTGCTGCTGCTTGTGCTGCTCAGTTCATTATCCTCGACTAGTCTCACACTCCCTCTCTCTCTCCCTCATTCTTTCTGTTCACTTCCTCTCTTTGCTTTTCATGTCTCTTCCTGTTTTTCTCCTACAATTTCCTCCTTCCTTCCATCCTTGCTTTTTTTGTATTCATTCATCTATCCATGTTTTCTTTTTTCTTGTTTTTTCTCCTTTACTTTTATCTTCTTCCCTTTTCTTTTGTCATTCTTTTCCCCTTTTCTACCTTCTGTCCTTCCTACCTTTTTTTCCTCACTTCTTTTCTTTCATTCTCTTTATTTTCCCTTTCTGTCTTCCCTCTATCATCCATGTACCCATTTTTCCTTTCTGCCTTTTTTATCCTTTTTCGTGCTTCCTTCAGCCTCCTTTGCTCTTTTCACCTTCTTTCTTTCTTTCTTTCTGTCTGTCTTTCATTCTTTCTTTCTTTATTTCCAATGCATTCATCTAGCTATTCAGTTTTAATATATATTTTTTTTTTTTCAATTTTCTTTTTCCTTCCCATCTTTTGTCATTCCTACTTTCTTTTTTTTTGTTCCTCGCATCTTTTTTCTTTCACTTTTTTCCCTTTCTATATTCTTCCACCATCCATATCCATTTTTCTTTCTGTCTGAATTTTGTCCCTTTTGGATGCTTCCTTTCCTCTTTCTTTCTTTCTTTCTTTCTTTCTTTCTGTCGTTCTTTCTTTCTTCATCTAGCTGTTGATTTTTCACCTTCTCTTAGCTTCATTTTATGTTTGCTTTTTTCTTTTATCTGTAAAGTTTTCAGATTTTTTTTTCTCCCCTTTCTTTTGTCAGTCTTTTTTTGTTCCATCATTCATCTATCCATTTTTCTCTTAGAGAAAACTCCCACCATCTCTCTCCTTTTGGACCAACGGTTTTTGTTTTGATGCCGTATGTGTTTTGGTCTCTCCATTATTTATTCCTGACAGTCAGCAGCCATGCAGAGCAACACTTATTAGCAGCACAGAGTCTGGCCTCTTTTAGGAATGCCTCATCCTCTCCTTCATGGGTCATAAAGGGTCGAATTTCAAAAAAAAAAAATTCAAAGCTTGAACGTCACTCTAAATCAACCAGCCATCTGTGACAATACTGCAAATGCTCACAAGACACTGAATTGTAAATCTTTTTAAAGAAAACTATCACTTTTCTTCAAGGCTGTGATTTTCTGGTGAATGAGGTAACAGACTGTGAAGTTGTCATTGTCAAAAAATCCTGATGAACAAGAAGCAGTTTAGCAGCAGTAAGCTATTTCAGTATAAAGCTTTCCTTGAGCTTGTGTCTGCTTTTTAGATGACACAACATGAAACTTATTAACCAAGAGAGATGGGTATCAAAGTCGATATAAAAATGAGAGATATAAAAACTTATTTTACTTCTACTTTATTTTCAAGTGAAAAAGATATTCAATGAGAATGCACTGAACAAAATGTTCTGTTTGATAATCAATAAACGTGACGTCGGACAAAAAAATCTTCAGACACAGCACATGTTGAGTTTAGTGTGTTCTGATCACTATCACTTCACTATCACTATTTCACTGATGTGAACCCTAAAGAAAAGACATGACCTAGCTCACCTTTGCGGGTATGTGAATCCAAATAGCTGCGTTGAACAGGATATGGTCACAGAGTTGCTTGAGGAGAGGCACACCGTGGCTAAGGCCGTTCAGGTATTTGGCGAAAGCGAGGAACTGCTCCACAACGGCCCGGGTGATGTGCATTCGAGATGCCTGAGAAACAATTATGAGATTTTTGTTTCCCAAACCAACCTCTAATTCTCAGTTTCCTTATAAAATACCAACCAACATCTAAAGCTTGAAGCCGTCACTTGACTTTGCAGCTAAACAAAGACTTTAACTTTTTTTATAGAGACTTTCTGTGTTGTTTATTCTCAGCTGGCACCTGAGGTCCAGACAGGTGCGTGGTGTGAGACAGGAGTGAGTAAAAGAGACACAAACAGATGGCTGGCTAAGTGTGAATGGGTCATGTAGCTCAGATTTACAGCTGCTGCTGTTAAATGACAGAGTGAGTCTTTTACTCAAAAGCCAACTTCAGATGAAGCCAAGGGTATATTGAGACTATGAAAAAAGGACAGCTATAAATAAGTAAAGATAGCGAGCAGAAAATAACATAATGACACTGGGTTAATTTGTATGTCATTGCAATAAAACCCATGGACAGGGAGGAATATAATAGCGCTGTATAACCAGCATTCACCATAGAAATGCTGAAGTGTGTGTTTGCCAACCATAATGCACCATTCCTAGCAATTGAATTTTATGCATGTTTTTTTTTTTTATTCAGCTCATGCTTACAAAAGCTTGAGTCAATCAAGGTCATGACAACTCCTTCAGAAAAGCACAAATATTAATACTCTTAAAGCCTTTTAAAGAAAGGAGCAAGTATTTGTGAAGTGAGGAAAAGCACAATTTGTCCATTACACATCAAAATCCCTTGGCGTTTTGCAGTTTTTAAGATGTTTAGTGTTAAAATACATTCTCTTATCCAAATTAATCCACAAGTATAAGACATTCATATAAGCTGAATTCCCAAAGAGTGTAAACAATGTGGTGCTTTAAACATTATTCTGTTTAATTGACTGGCCCAACATAATAGCTATGGCCCAACCAATGCTCCTGGCCATATAACTACCAATTTGTCTGAACAATGGTTGGGGAAAACCTATTTCTAAATTATTTTTGAAATTCCGTTTTAAAAAAAATTGCACACTTCAGCTTTAACCAATCTAAATGGAATGTTGGAATAAGAAAAACAAAGAAAACAGTGACATCACCTTTTCCAGCAGGTACCCAATTACCAGGAAACCCTTCCCACCAAGCATCTGCTCTTGCATTGCCACGGAGCTCTTGAGTAGCTCGAACAGGAAGGCCAGGAGTGTAGAACTGCACAGAAAACATCTCATTACACAAATATACTGGGTAAACAATGCAGATTCAAAATGAAAGACTTGCTGACCAAATATTGATGGAATGGATGGCAATAACATCCCACACTTGATATATTTCTTGGCTGATATTATTATTATTATTCCATTTATCAGCTTAAATTGGATATTTAATTGTGGATTCATTTATATTTAGATTACCTTTGTCGTCATCTAAACCAAACCTAAAGTTGATGTTTAAAAACACTTTTATTTAATAACACTTACATTTAATGTTTAACAAATCTCAAAATAAATATAAATTTTGATGCCTAATTTTAGTGTTTTATAAAAAAAAACAGTTTTGGGGTTGGTAAGATTATTTCATGTTTTTCAAACACTGAAGCATAACAAGGGTGCATTTATTAGATCAAAAACACACACATTTCTGTGAAACCAAAGCTGAATTTTTAGCTTTCATTCTAATATGCTATTTGATTAAACATTTCTTATTATTATCACGGTTGAGAACATATATGCTGCATAATATTTGTATATTTGTATTTTTTAATGTTTTATTTTGTATTTATTCCGGATTTAAGAGAAGGTTAATCAGCAAACAGTATTTATTTGAAATAAATGACTTCAATCAATTGAATGCATCCTTACTGAGTAAACATATTAATTTGATTCAAAAAGTGGAAATGATGATCCTTACCACACTGTGTTTTCCACTTGGCTTTCACTGTGCTGATGGAAATCCAGCTGTGCAAAGAGAGGAAACAGCACCTGGATACCACCAATGGAGTGAATGGCACTGTGAATGGAGTGTGTAACGATTGCCTTCACATCCTATAAAGAAAAAGAAGGAAAAAAATCAAATGAATTAGAAAGTAGTGGTGGATGCATTCAGTAATTTTTTGCCACTGTTAAAACTACTGACTCACATTAAGCACTGACTAATGTGTTCGTCCAAACAATTAACCCTGAATGGCAAACACTGACATTATCTTGTAATATTAGCTAAACAATGCAGCATCTAATTAACATTTAGTGACATGACAAACCATTATGTGGCTAATTTACTGTAGCACTAAGAAAGTAGAACGCAGTCTCAAAGCATTAAGCAGACATTTACCTGTAGCATTAGAGCATGAGGCGAATGCACGAATATGGACGGGTTTTCTCTGGGTGAGGACTCCAGGCAGAGCTGAGCATCTGTGGCTTTGGCGTTGTAAGTGAAGGAAATGCTGTTTGCCAACTTCCCATCATACAACACTTGCTTATGATGGTCAGCCAGGTGGATATCACTCTCTGATTTAAATTTAAAGGTGCTCTAGGGAGGTAAAGAGAGAAGTATAGACCAACACAGAAAGAAAATCTGGTCTAAATTTGACTCTAAAAGGTGCATAACACAAGTGAGACATGTCAAGTGAGACAAAGGTGAGATAATTCACCATATATGACAATGTACAGTATATTTAACATGTCTTAAAATAGTATCTATGTAAATCATATTGCTCTATGAGCTTATTAAAGGATTTACTATTCCTTGCATGTAAAGGAGAAGATACTTTTTATGCAGTGATTAAATCTTATCCAAAGTCGTGGGAGCATGATGAATAATAAATGAGCTTGGTGACATGAAATAATCATGAAGATGAAGTAGGGGCGATGTGGGAATCCCCCGGCTGAATTATCATTCATGAGATTGTTCGTGTGCTGTTGAAGCAAAGGCCTACGGCCCAACACCTGCAGCACACCCCAGGTGATGATGTCATCCAGATGTGACCTGCTCATGACGTGTGCTAACTTTGTAAATGTGCAGTAGGCAGACAATCATGACAAGGCATTTTTAGAAAATCACCTGTGTTTTTATCAGCAGACATGCATTTAATAACAATAATTGCATGAGCAAAAGCATTGCTTACAGTTTGTCATGCAACCAGGTGTAAGAATTACAGAACCTCAGACACTCTGATCTTCTGAGACATACAATAGACACACAGTGACAGATATCTCTTCCCACATCACACTGAGAGAAAATACGGGAAAAAAACTCTCACATATACACTGGTTCCTCCTCATCCCCTTCAACAGTTCTTCTGATGTGGGTGATGTCCCAATAAAAATCTTTGATAACCATTTGTTTCCATCCCCAAATCTAGGTGTTTGACCTTTTGGGTTATGAGACCCTAACTACCAAAAGGTCTTTTATGTTTTTACAACTCACTTGAAGATTTCTTTGATCTGGTCTGGGTATGTAAGTGAATTGGCAAAACATTGCTGGGCCTTCTGTAGCTGGAATGAGCTCATGGTATGAAGTGTGTTCACACACTCCATACTATGTATTTTTCCAAAAGTCAGATATGCATCTTACTCTAAGATTCATCTCAGATGTTTTGTATTGAGTTGATATATCTGAATGGCTGTGTAATTGGAATAATACATATTTACCTGACCGATGATAAATTGTTACATTTGATTTATTTTGACGTACTCTGAAATTATTTTCTCAAGTAGATTATGTGAAGGCGTATGTTTCTGCAAATCTGCGTCCAGTGTTAGTACATACTAAATCTCAGGTTAGATGGAGCATGGAGCATATCAGGTGAGATTCTAGATTTCTGACTAACCGCTTGACTTTAGTTAAGTTGTACTCCGTTGCATTAACTATGGGGGACTAGTCATAGTACTGGTCATAACCGCTGGTTATTGTCTCAGCTTTAATTAAGTTGTACATGGTTATATTAACTATCGGGGGCTAGACAAATAGTACTAGCATAACCGCTGACTATTGTTTTGAGCTTTAACTAAGTTGTACATGGGTAAATGTAGGGGACTAAACAGAAATACTATTTAAAGAATGGAAAGCATGTGCGACCTATTAAATAGTATTAGTCATAACCTCTGACCGATGAGCAGACTTTTTTGTGATCATGTGGCACACGTAGAACGGCTGACGTGAGGCACCCTGTGCTACATAGATTCATAATTAACAAGTAAGTATAAAGTAAAGAGTCAACTAGAATAATCAAATGTCAGAATAATAATAGTAATAATTAGAGACAGACAAGAGTTAGATTTGAGTTTAACCTAAATTTACACTTAAAGTGTAAAATTTCTCAATTTAAACATTTGCTATGTTATCTATGTTCTATTGTGAATAAAATATTGGCTCATGTGATTTGAAATTCCTTTAGTTTTCATTTTATTAAAATTTAAAAAACGTCCCAACTTTTCCGGAATTCGGGTTGTACATTAAAACATGGACTATGTTCAAAATTGAAATCATTTTAATATGCTGATTTGTAACATTTCTTATTATTTTCATTGTTGAAAATATTTTTTGTGACATTATTTTCATTGTTGAAAATTAAATATTTTACTACATATTTTTGTAATTATGCACTACTCTTCAATCTATAATATGAAATAACATAAAAAAAATTTTTTTTAACAAAATGTATATTTTTATTCAGCAAGGATACATTAGATTGGTTAAAATTGACAGTTAAGACTGTAATAATAATATAAAAGATTTATCTTTCCTATAAATGCCGTTCTTTTATATTTTCCAATACTGGAAAAAATGTGTGCATAGTGTGGAATAAATCATCTCTTTCTTGCTATATTTGTATAAAACAACAATAAATACTTCAAATAGTTCCGCACCACATTTTTGTTGTCATATGATTTATTTCAATCAATTCATTCATTATTTCCGTTAATGTCATCTGAGCTTCTTGACATTTTTAATCAAATTTGATGTAAAACTGCCGTAAATGTTATGTAAAATTAGGTTATACTTTATTTTAAGGTGTCCTTGTTCCAGTGTAATTAAACGTTTAAGTACGGAGTAATATTAATGAATTACTGTACATGTACTTATTATATGATTAGGGCCTGGCTTAGGGTTACTTGCATGTAATTATGCATTGTTAATTGTTATTATAATAGTAAGTACAAGTAACGTGTAACAAGAACACCTTAAAATAAAGTGTTACCTAAAATTACCATAAACTCAAACAAAGATTAAAAAACAACTACTGATTTTATTTCCAATTCTGAACAGACATAAACCTCTGCATTCAGAAACGACCTGGCTCTTTATATTCATATTTCATTATCCATGTACTAACTGTGAAACAGTGTCTGTTTAAAGATGTAGGAGGGTGTTTGTAATTAACTTGTTGTCGTTAGATTATTGCCATGTGGATACAGTTTTCAAGGCAATAAACTTGATTTTTAAAAAATTCTCTTTTTTTTCAAAATATGTGAGCAAATGAAATATAGCATTATATACAAATAAAAAGTATATCTATTTAGCTGTTGGTTAGCTTTACTGTTACCTTTATTCTTTTGAAAATGGAGAATAGAAAGAGAAAAAAGAAACACATATCAGATTTGCTGGTCTGTATGCTTATTTTGACCTGAAAAGATCCATGTTGTTTACTCTACTTGCTGAATAGAGATAGGCTAAATGTCACCTGTTGCTGGTCAGGTTGATGCTGCAAACATATGATACAGCACAAATCAAATCTCAAAATCCTCTAGACGGACTGGAAAATAAATAGATAATAGATGCTGACAGTTTTGCAAAAAAAAGCTGAAAGCACAGCATGAGAAGAAAATAAACCTGACAGAATGTCGGCGTAACGTCTGAAACACTTTTGTCAGAAACTGATGTAATGCTCACATGTTTTCTCATAGTGAGACTTTGCAGTAGCAATAGTGCATCTGTCTTCCCTGACAAAAGGGAGAAAGACAAAGAAAGGGACTAGTACTGCTTCAATCCAATTAGGGTTGGGCGATGTCTACAAATTTGGCATCGGACGATATCTACAATGAAACATCGCAATGGACGATGACATCAGCAGAGGAGAGGGTGGGGGTGGAGTTAGGGGCTGTGCCCAAAGCGTGAATCTATAACTGATTAGCACATGTATAGAAAATAATGAGAGAAGCAAATGCAGGTCTACACAGAAATCAAACGATAAAGATGATCAGAAGACAACAAGATGCTGTTCAATGCAAAGTTGTGGAAAAACACAGTCTTTGCACAACCTTCCATCAGATCCCAACATCGGGAAAGAGTGGATGAACTTTATTTTTAATGATGATCCAGACCGTGTCAGTAGGAACTTGGTCTTTTGTTCACTTCATTTCACCATGAATTCGTTTACAAACAAGGCACAATTCTACGCAGAATTTTCAGCAATACTGAAACTAAAGGACGATGCTGTGCCAGATTTATTGGATCTGACTAACGTCGCACCACACAAGTGTGAGTAACTGTTTTTATTAGGTGATCACTATTGTTTTGTCTGTTATTACAGGTAGTTTGATATGTACTAAGTATTTACGCTTTTTTATTTTACCTAAATCACAGCAGTGTCCATCTATGTCCATCAAACTACAATCTGCCATGCTTATTCAAACATAGTGTTCAGATGAGGGGAGGTTAGAACATAGCCTATTATACTTCTAAATTATGATGTATACTGATGTACAAATTTTGATTATATGTGGACCTCAGAGAAAAGTAAAAAATAATTTAAAAAAAGGAAGTGCATGACCCCTTCAATTTTATTTTAAAAAGTATTATGGTTTCCACATGAGCTCCAAATCAGTATATTTGGAAAATTTCTGAAGGATCAAGTAACACTGAAAACTGCTAATCTGAGACTAAGTTAATTCGAGACCACAAGTCTGATTGGGGGTCAGTGCTTTTATGCAGCTGCAACATAAGACTGCCTTTTCTGGTGAGTTACTAATCAAGTCATCCTTAGATCAGTCACATTAATCACAGAAGACCATGCGTGTACGGGCAGTTACTCTGCTAAAATGCTAAGAAAAGCCAACAAACTACAGCCAACAGAACAAATAATGGTGTAAATCAATGTTGAGGGCAGGAAACAGAAGTCATTAAATACAAGGGTAGAAAACTAGGGGGGGGGGGGTTATTTCAACTATCATGACTTGAGAACAACAAAAACAACCCAACGCAAAGCAAAGCAAAGATAAACACAAACAAAACAAAAAATGAAGCAAAGCAACAAACAAAACGACAAAAAAAAAATACGAAAGAAAGAAAGGCAAAGCAAAACAAAAGAACAGAAAAAAATCTATTAAAGATTTATTTCTACTAACACGACTTGAGAGCAACAAAACAAACCCAACGGAAAGTAAAGAAAAACACAAAGCAAAACAAAAATGAAGTAAAGCAAAAAAGCAAAACATAAGCAAAGCAAAACAAAACAGGGGGTAAAATATTTACGATTTATTTGTAACTAACATGACTTGAGAACACATCAACCAAGCCAAAACAAAGGAAAACAAAACAATGACTGAATTCAGCATATCATATGGAATGTGTGTTAATCTACATTCATGTTTTCTTTTACTACATTAAATGTACTTGCACGAGCAGGCTCTAATAAAAAAATATTTTTGCATCTTCCTTCTGTTACTCGATCCACAAACACCATTTTTAAGGAAACAGTAATGCTTATAGTGAATCCATCACAATTAAAACCCCATTTTATTGCATTTTCATCAAATAGGGGCCAGGTCCTGTGGTATAGCCCTGCTACATAAACTCTGAAGGCCTCTGCCCTATTACTAGACAGGGTAGATCAGCCCGAAGCCGAAGAGCTGACAGGGAGCCTGATAGCTGGCACTCCACTGAAAGATACAACCTCTTTTCAGATTTCGAGAGGCTTCATTCACAGGTTCATCTGAGGTGGGTAATTGCTTTCTCCCTGAAGCAGACAGCTCATTATTTCTGGCAACCAGCCTGCCACGACGAAGTGAGGGGCAGCGTGAACCAGAGGTCTAGAAATGCAAATAATAAGGGAAATGACCAGCCCAAACTGATTAGAGAACACCCAGTGCAAATGTCTACTTGGTAGTTTAAAACACAAAAGGTAAAAATAAGCAAAGTTATTAGCTTTCTTGTCCCTGTAGATTACACAGCCCATAACTAAAACACTACTGTAATGATGCAAAGACAATAGAGATGGTGAATTTGAAATTAAATTAGCAAAAGCTCATCATTCATAAACAATGGCTTTGAGCCCATGTCAATTTTGGGATACATATGCTATCCGTTCCATGCATGTGGTTTATTGTTTTAGATAATGAGTCACTAATCAAAGCCTGGTACTTCAGCGAAAATTAGACTTTGCACAATGAGACTGAAAAACTGCTGCGAGTCCTAATTACTAATATGACAGAGCTTCATATTTAATAAGGATACAGCCTTGAAAAAAAACACAAATCACAGTAACCTGCACTGTTTACCCCATGGACACAATGAAATGCTAAATCACCTCAAAAGCACCTTGAGAATTAGCGCCAAAAGGTCAGAAACATGAAAGGGAAAGAAAGACTATAAACTTAGACTTCATTAAGAAGCAAAACTTAGAAACTTTGGACAACAAAGAGCTTTCACACCTCATTTTATTTTTTACTGCTGGAATATCCAGTTTTGTTACATGGTAACCAAACAATAATAACCAGTTGAGATTCCAAAATGTGGTTATTTTCTTCAGCATGGTGAAATCATGTTTGAATGCACATTAATCAATAACCAAATGTCAGTGACAAAGGAATAACATCTCTTGGAGATCAATGGTGACTGCGAAGCATTGTTGTGTAACGCACTTTGGCAAATCTGATACATACCTTGTAACCTGGGCCTAGTTGATGGATGGCGAATATCTGAGCAGGGTTTAACACTTCACTGAACACATAGATGGCTCCAAGCTGTCCACAGAACACTCGGTTAGCGTCTGCTGTCTCAGATGAGCCGAGGAAACATTTGTCATAACTCTGTGATAAGTACATGAACAAAACAGCTTGGAGTTTTCCGTAGCAATCTCTCAAAATGAATAGTAAAGGAAAAAAAATTGAGCGCTGGTGTGGAAATATAGTGGACGTCAGTATGCAAACGTCATACTAAGCAAGTATGAGTTCACAGCGTAATTGAGATGTAGCATTGCAGATATGTTATTCAGTGCTGAAACCTGCCTATTAGTTTAATCAAAATCGGCACCCAGGAGATCTGAGGTTATGCACTGCTGGTCCAACCTTTTAATTATCTTACATTGCTTTCAATGAGGTACAGCAAAACAGAGGCAAAGGTCTGTGAATTTTAATCAAATGTTTTAGCCCTCTGATAATATCTCATATAAGGTTTGATCTGGCAAAAAAAACAGGTCTGTATTTCACAGACAACTTCAGAGTTTCTACATTAGAGTGTTAAAAGTTATTAATCAGAATTTTTGTTGTGTGTATTCCAAACATAAAACAATTAAATTTTGTTATATATTTTTTTACTCTGGGTAGATTACTTACACATTGTAGTTGATTGCTGATTCCTATTTACAATTAAAATTATAGTTGACATCGTAAAATCATAAAAACTTTTCGAACCCAGGTCTCTCACACCAAAGGCATGTGTCTTATCCACTGTGCCAAAACCACACCTTAACTTCTTAAAACTGAAAACTGCAGTGTGGCCTCTCAAAATTCTGTGTAATTATAACCAACTTACTAGTAATCGGTCTCTGTGTGAATATTCACAAAACTGGAAGAGTTTCTGAATGTATATATGTTATTTTAGAAAGGTACATTTAAAATATGAAAAAAGAATTAGGGAGAATCAATAAATTATGAACATATTGTATGAATAATATGTAATTAATATGTAATATCCTGTAATTAATAAAAGTCACTGTATTCTGATTATAAGTATTTTAAAAGGTAATATAATCTAAGTACTTAATATTTGGAATCTGATTAAATAATCAAGATGACATGAAATCAGTTACCAACCAGCATGTACATACAGTATATAGGGAGGGAGAGATAGACAATCAATATATATATATATATATATATATTTTATGGATGTAGTTATTCATACTTAAACATATATAAAGGCATATCTACAATATACATAAAAAAACCCTACTGATTAAGAAAATGTTTTTTTTACATGATAGGCTTGATGTGCTGGCAGAAATAAACGTAATTTATATATTCTGAAACTGTGATAAATCAATACATCTTTCATAACTAAATTTCACACTGTGCACACAGTGGTGATGATAACACTCTGAGACAACATCCGGCAGCTACAGACTGAGAGAGCGATAGCAAAGTGGTCTTACATCATTGGTGTTGACGTGCCAAGCCATGTCACCATAGGAGACAAGCTGTCCGTTTACGTAGCAGCGAATCTCACTGTTTCTCCAGCGGTTGTAGATGTGAACGATGCTTATCATGTACCACTAGAGGAGGAAAAAAGTTATTACATTGTGATTTTGTCATCATCATAAAAAAAAAAAACTATTTAATTTCATTTTATTCTCTTGCACAATCAATGATTTATCAGTGCTTGTTATTCTAAAGAAAATAGATACACTGTCAAGTTACATTAATACATCATAAAAATTATATAAAAGACTGATAATATAACAGTAAATGAATTAAATGCAAATTCCAATAATACTTGTTGAAAATAGGCTCATTTTCCAACTCCCCTAGAGTTAAACAGTTGAGTTTTACCATTTGAAATCCATTCAGCCAATTTCTGGTTCTGGTGGAAGCACTTTTAGCTTAGCTTAGCATAAATCATTGAATCTGATTAGACCGTTAGCATCTCATTCAAAAATGACCAAAGAGTTTCTATAATTTTCCTATTTAAAACTTGACTCTTCTGAAGTTACATCGTGTATCGTGTATTTTCAGGCGCTGCGTAATATCACTATATTTTCTGTCGGTCTTAGTACACGATGTAACTACAGAAGAGTCAAGTTTTAAATAGGAAAAATAAAAATGAAAACTCTTTGGTGTTTTTGAGGGAGTCGCTAATGGTCTAATCAGATTCAATGATCTATGCTAAGCTAAGTTAAAAGTGCTACCGCCAGACACGGAGATCGGCTGAATGGACTCAAAAATGGTGAAACTCAACTGTTTAACTCTAGGGGAGTTGGAAAACGAGCTTATTTAAAAAAAAAAAAAAAAAAAGTAGAGTGTACCTTTAACGAGTAAATGATACAATAGTATATGAAATCAGGAAGTTCATGAAAAAATACAGATTTCCATTTTTTTTTTTTTTTTAAATAGCGATTTTATTTTCTTTCCTGGCACTGGAAGCATGCATTTCAACCCAAAACCATTTTCATGGGCAGCCAGGAGAAGGTCTAATGTAGTTAAATTTGCATTTAGATATAAATAATACATCAGATCTTGAGTGAGAAGAGAAGAGAGGAGAGGAGTGGAAGCAGACAGAGGCAGAGAGGAAATGAAAGTAGTGAGGAAGTAAAGGCAGGTTACTTAGCAGGAGACAAGGGTCATTACAGATTTCATTTCTGTCAATGCACCACATGACATGTCACAATATGGTGCAGTGTTTCAAACACACTCTGAAGCTAACATCATTCAGGACAAAAAGCATGCTGCTTGTTGTATATTTTTAAAGCAACGCAATATGCAACAGAGCTGTTTTTAATCATTTTCTCTTTCATACTAGTTCATTTTTAAAACAACATGAAAAACATATCCATTTAGCTGTTCTGACAAACACATACATATATACATGAACTATGATATTTCTCTATTGCCATTTGTTGTTGTTTTTTAATCCTCAAAACAAAACCACATTAAAAATCTAATAGAGTTGCTATAAAGCCTGTTACCGCTCATATTAAGTCACTAAATCAAAATTTCAAAGCTGTAATTAGGAAGAAGAAAAGCCCTATAAAAACATAAATAAATAAAAAAATAAATAAAAACCCTAGAGAAGTCTAAAGTAAAAATTAAACAGTTCATTTACAGTTAATGCGAATGAAAATATGATTAATTCAAAGAAATTTGGCTTCTCGAACTCTGATAAAACAATGAAATGTTGTTTTAATCATTAGTTGGATCACAAGAAGTCTGAATCACATCACTTATAATATTTACACTAAACACTTACATGTACATTATTCGATTAAACACATGAAAATGAAAACATAAAAATTTTATTTCTGTAAACAGTCTCCCACTAAAGTGCTCATCCCATTTATTTTTTTGTTATAACGAATTATTTATAAATTTTATCAATTATTTATCATTATTTTTATTTACATTGTTTATTATGAAGTTTTTAATTCATTTTATTTTATTTTGCATTTAAATAACATCTTATGTTGCACATCAACTCAAAGTTTCACACAATATGCAAATTTGCCCCCACGAATGTGCAATTAACCTATAAGATTTCATTTTGGGAAAGACTTTCACGACCTTGGCAGACCCATTGTTTTAAAGCTCAACAGAGCAACTTTGAGTAATTAACATTTATAAAGATTACATCAGCTAAAAGCATTCAATTTTGAGTAAAAAACAAGGAAATCATTTATTAGACAGATGTTTCAAAACTGCAGCAGCTGTGCAGTGATTTCCAAGAGACTTCCCTTCGATTCAACAAAACAAAAGCAAATATAGAAAAGACCTTAGTTATCCCATTTCTTGGGGTTTAGTAACAGCTTATAAACATATTTAGCCCAGTTAACTGGATCGTGCATTTTCCAGCACAGCCTTGTGATTTTCACTGAGCATCACAGCAAGAAAATCCACAAGTGCATCCACTCAATTTTTCCTCCATCACAGCAACATCAGTAGATTACTACAAATGCTAGTAGGGGAGAGAGAGAGAATCAAAGCTGGAAATGAAAGCCTACCTTGCGGGGCTGAAAGTCATATTTCACGCAGTGCTGGAAACCCTTTCCTTTCGACTTCAATGATGTCACAATCAAGCAGTTCCCAACAAAATGTGCCGAGTAGCCGATGCCTTTGCTTGTACGGAAACTGAAATTGGAAAATCGAAAAATACATACAATATACAGCAATTCACTTTAAACACTTTAAACTAGCTTACAGTTGGTTTGATGGGTTTTTGTCCTTGTCCCAGGATGGTTTTTGGACACTTTGGCTGGTCAGACTGGAAGAAGCATCTAAGCTGGTCTACAAGCCAGCATAAAAATCTTTTTTTTTTTTTACTTATACCCATCCAACAGACTAGTTTGCCCAGACCCGAAAACCTGAAAACCAGCTTAGGCTGGTCTACAATATTTTTAGCACAGAATGTAGGTTTCTTGATATGCATTAACTAGTTTTCTGGTTCAAAACAAACAGAGAGGAGCGAGTAAAGATATCTTACTGTATGTTACTGAATCTGTGTCATGGAAAGATTGAACTCTGAGTTTGTGTGAGCGGTCCTGCACTTGGCAGCTCCGGCTACAGATCTGGCAGCAAAACAGCAAGGACCCAGCGCCCGCTTTCAAATGCTAGCTAGCGTTATTAGCATGGCAGCCTTCAACAACGCTGTTTTGTAACCTCCTCACAAAGTCTGGGGCAGTTTCTCAATGCCTGGATTTACATAATGTATGGAGGAACTGAACTCAATACTGTGAACTTAAGAAAGGTTTTTTTTTTTTTTTTTTTTTTTTTAGTGGATGTTCAAAAATGGACGTTGTCCTTCTTTCTCAAAACACACTCACTCCTTCTCCCTCTAGGAACATTTTCCCTCGCTCCTGGAATCCTGGCCAATAAACACACGTCTGTACTACTGATCTGAGCTCTAATTACCCACAAGTCTTTACATATGGTGCTCTTTTTGCCTGGCTGACATTAAAAACCCAAATGAATGTCCTATTTTCCAGCGATTCCAGAACATCCTGCCCTGGGTTCAAACACCTGTTGGTTAAATCAGCAGAATCCCCTTTTATGCTTGCATAATCCACCACATCATCAATAAAAAATAAAATCCTCTAACAAGCTCATTATATAAGTGGCATAGTAGCCAGAACTCTATCTCTCTGTTACACGCTAAAAACAAAACCACTCAGTTTAATTTACTTATAGAAGCAGGCGCTGAAGGTAATTTTATTTTCTGCTAATCAAGTTGACAATGAGTTGACAAAGTTCTATATAACTACATTAAAGCATAGGCTGGGAATGTAGTCACCAGTAAAGGTAGGGTTTGTCTTTATCCACACTGATGTTGTTCAGAGGATCCATGCGGAACCAGGTGTTGAGGGTGAAGCCGTTCTGATAAGGCCATTTAGCAATGGGAGGTAACGCAATCGCCTAGCAGAAAAAAAAAAAAAAAGAAAGCAAAAATGTATTGGAGTCTGTATATGTTATGTAATAATCTTTTAACAAGCTAGACATTCGTTTATATCCATCCAGCGCTTCAAAAGAAAATAAAATAATAATAATTAATGGCATCAAGTTGTTGTTTACAAAATACAAATAGCCAGTCAAATAAATATATGTTAGATAGTCACAAGCACCCTATTAGTTTTTAAATTTAGTATTATTGCTCTTATTTTACTTTTAGTTTACTTTTGCTGTGAACTAATACACAAAGTTATTCTTTAAAATCACTAAGAATTTAATTAAAAATACAATAAAACTGTTAAAAGTAATCCTTATTAAATTTCAAAATAAATGTCAGCATTTGTCATAATTTTTTTCCAATACTGATGATAAGAATTATTATTATTCATCCAAAATCAGCAGAATGATTTCTGATAGATCATGTAAGACTGGAGTAAAAGCTGCTAAAAAGGTCAGCTTTGCCATTGCAATTAACATTTAAAACGTACTAAAACAGACAACAGTTCTTTTAAATTTTAATAATATTTCACAGTGTTTTTGATCAAATAAATGCAGGGTTGATCAGCTTAAAACAATTCTTTCTAAAGCATTAAATAAACTTAACCGACCCAAACTTTTGAACAGTTGTTTGCATTATAATGTTGTGAAATATACACTTATCTGTAGCGTTTAAAAGGATTGATTCAAATTTTTGTGTTTATTTATTTAGACAACACTTTTTTTGTGATTTAATATTGGTTATTTATTAGTTAACCATATTGTAAAAAATAACAATTTAAACAACTTTTAATTTAACTTCACGACAACTGAGATATGCTTTCACTGAAATGCAAAAAAGGCTAAAAAGCGGGGTCACTCACAGCTGCACTTCGCCCAGGGAAGTTAAAGAAAGTGTCTGGTCCGTGTCTCTGTGCCATCTGAGTCAGAACTGAGAGCAGTTTGACTGCATGTCTTGGCTGTGGAAGACAGAAGAACGGGAGAGGTAAGACAAGTGACTTAAAGAAAAACCAAATCATAGTAACTAAAATCACTTAGGACCTTCTCAGCAAGAATTTCAGAAATGTTCAACTTTAAATTTAACGTTTTGCCTCAATAAATCAGTTCTGATTTAAGAACATTGATCCAATCTGTCATATTATCACCTTTTTTGACAAGATAATGAAAACTCATGCTGATCGAAACATTTCATTTCCATGTCTCATAATTAATTGTTTCATTAAAGCCCAAGTTGTAGCACAGGTCTCTCTTTTGACTCCATAGGGGTACTTCACTCTATCCAAAAACTGAAAACTATTGTCACAACATCCTCACTGTATTGTTAGCGAGCACTCGATGTACTGTACAGTCAATTTCTCTCACTCGAGAGAACAGTGAATCGACACCTGGGCAAGCTTGTTCTGCGGTTGATTGCTCTAGAGGTCTAAAAGGGCTCAACAATCTCAACAACCTCTTGGAGCCCCAGAGCCCTACATGAGTTTTCACTCATTTTCAGTGGCTTACCCACAATCCTCCTTCTCCTCTCAGCATGCTGAACAGCAATTTGAGTTCTTTGACGGTGATACTGTAGCTGGCCAGAACTCCTAGCATATCCACCAGCAAGTCTGTTCATCATAGAGAAAACAAAACAAAACAAAACAGAGAGACGTTAGATCTGGATTAACTAAAGTGGGCACAGTGTGCATGTAAAGTTGGATTCCCCAGAGTGCAGGTGTGTGAGCAACATACACAAGATACTGTATCATAACACAGTGCAAAATAATAATTTCACAGAACAACATGTGGGAGGATCAAACTGAGGTAGACAGACCGCCAGAATGCACCTTTCCTGAGAGTAATGACATAACTTGCAAGGCCCTTGGAGAACTTCCATTATACAATATAACTTAGATAAACATAAAAAAAAATATGCACGAGACTGAGCAGCCATTTGCTAAAATCATTTAAATTCCTTTTTTTCCCTCATTAATGTACACACAGCACCCATATTGAAAGAAAAACACAGAATTTTTGACATTTTGCAGATGTATTAAAAAAGAAAAACTGAAATATCACATGGTCCTAAGTATTCAGACCCTTTGCTGTGAGACCCATATTTTTAACTCAGGTGCTGTCCATTTCTTCTGATCATCCTTGAGATGGTTCTACACCTTAATTTGAGTCCAGCTGTGTTTGATTATACTGATTGGACTTGATTAGGAAAGCTACACACCTGTCTATATAAGACCTTACAGCTCACAGTGCAAAAAAATTTCTGCTGCACAAGGTTCCTCAGAGCACAGTGGCCTCCATAATCCTTAAATGGAAGACGTTTGGGATGACCAGAACCCTTCCTAGAGCTGGCCGTCCGGCCAAACTGAGCTATCGGGGGAGAAGAGCCATGGTGAGAGAGGTAAAGAAGAACCCAAAGATCACTGTGGCTGAGCTCCTGAGATGCAGTCGGGAGGTGGGAGAAAGTTGTAGAAAGTCAACCATCATTGCAGCCATCCACCAGTCGGGACTTTATGGCAGAGTGGCCCGACGGAAGCCTCTCCTCAGTGCAAGACACATGAAAGCCTGCATGGAGTTTGCTAAAAAACACCTGGAGGACTCTGTTCTGTTGAGACCAAGATAGAACTTTTTGGCCTTAATTCTAAGCGGTATGTGTGGAGAAAACCAGGCACCGCTCATCACCTCTCCAATACAGTCCCAACGGTGAAACATGGTGTGCTGTGGGGGTGTTTTTCAGCTGCAAAGACAGGACGACTGGTTGCAATTGAGGGAAAGATGAATGAGGCCAAGTACAGGGATATCCTGGATGAAAACCTTCTCCAGAGTGCTCAGCACCTCAGACTGAGCCGAAGGTTCACCTTCCAACAAGACAATGACCCTAAGCACACAGCTAAATTAACGAAGGAGTGGCTACACAACAACTCCGTGACTGTTCTTGAATGGTCCAGCCAGAGCCCTGACTTAAACCCAATTGAGCATCTCTGGAGAGACCTGAAAATAACTGTCCACCAACGTTTACCATCCAACCTGACAGAACTGGAGAGGATCTGCAAGGAGGAATGGCAAAGGATCCCCAAATCCAGGTGTGAAAAACTTGTTGTATCTTTCCCAAAAAGACTGATGGCTGTATTAGATCAAAAGGGTGCTTCTACTAAATACTTAGCAAAGGGTCTGAATACTTAGGACCATGTGATATTTCAGCTTTTCTTTTTTAATAAATGTGCAAAAATGTCAACATTTGTGTCAATATGGGGTGTTTTTCCTCATTAATAATAAATTAATGAGGAAAAAAATGAACTTAAATTATTTTAGCAATTATTTTAGAGTAAAAAATTGTAAAATACTTTCCATACCCACTGTATATTATTATATATAAATTTGATTAGGATTATAGCATATATTAAGATTGAAGGCTAAACTAATGGCTGCTAAAAAATATATACATACAATAATACAAATAATATTTCACAATAATACTGTTATTACTGTATTTTTAATCAAATAAATGCAGCCCTAGCTAACCATAAGAAACGTTTTAGAATTGTTTTTATTACCTCAAACGTTTCACCAGTATATAGACAGACAGACAGATGGATGAGTGTGTGTGTGTGTGTGTACTGTATACACGCACACACACACACATAAATACACATATGGTTCAGAAACAGCACCTACAGGTATACACTCACCGCTGCGAGGAAAACATGCAAATTTATGCTAATTAATGCAATTTTACACTTTAATTTAAAGTTTCATCAAGTCTGCTGATGAAACGTTCCATGAGGCAATTCACAGCCCTGCCTTTTAAAGGTCCCGTTCTTGTGATCCCATGTTTTAAACTTTAGTTAGTGTGTAATGTTGTTGTTAGAGTATAAATAATATCTGTAAAATTCTAAAGCTCAAAGTTCAATGCCAAGCGAGATATTTTATTTAACAGAATTCGCCTACAAAAAAACGACCCGATTGGACTACATCCCTCTAGTTCCTGCAGTAATGACGTCACTAAAACAGTTTTTTGACTAACCTCCACCCACATGAATACACAAAAAAGAGGGCGTGGTCTTGTTGCGCTCCGACGGAGAAGAGGAAGAGTTGCGTTTGTGTTTGTCGCCATGTCGTCTAAACGCTGTTATTTTCATCTCGGAGTCCGATCACCTTTGTTTGGGCTTCCCAGGGACACTGTACTTGGAGATTAATGGTTACAATTTATGTTTAACTCGGTTCCCGAAAATTATAATCCACATGTAAAACTATTTGCAGCACATTTTGCTGAGGACAGCTTCTTCAATCTCAATCAGTTTAATGCCGGATTCGCACAAAGATTATTCTTGAAAGATGGAGCAGTTCCCTCTTTGTCAGGAGAAGGCGTTGTTTATGGACCACAACCGGTAAGTGTATTTTATTATTTAAGTTGGTGCGTTTAACAGTTTCTGTAACATATTACACAAAGGGCAACACTGTTTAGCTTTGTTAACTAGATGTTAGGGATGTGCAAAAAAATAGAATGCGATTTTCATGCGCATCTCGTCAGTAAAAACGCTCAAGTAATTCTAAGTACATCTCCAGCACGTGCGTTCAGATCAGGATTGCCAGGTTTTCAAAACAAATCCTGCCCACTTGCTTCTCAAAACTAGTCCAAAACTAGCCCAATCGCATTTCCAGGAGGGCAGCGTGCACTCAGCTGCTGTCGAATCACAACACAGGAACCACTGGCACAATCAGAACTCGTTACGTATTTCTGAAGGAGGGACTTTATAGAACAAGGAAGTCATCAGCGCATTTTTATGACAGTGAAAACAACGGTATACAGATAAGTGAATTGTGTGAAAAATACAGTTTTTTTTATACGCGAAACATGAACACGTTATATTGCACACTGTAAACACAATCAAAGCTTCAAAAAAACACGAAAAATGTGACTTTTAAAGGACTTTGATTGTGTAAAATGCCATTTAATGTATGCAGACAGGGGAGCATGGTGCCCATGAAATACAGATGGAATGAATCAAAAAAAACATTCTTCTTCATTCATAAATGGTAACTAAAATTTAATATTGCTCTAAACTGCCAGTCAATCTCATTACCAGACGGTGCAACTAATGAGATTTTTCTCTCGGTTTCTCTTCTTCCTAAGCCTGATGAATTCCACTGCTTAGAAGAAAATACACATTTCTTCACTCACAGCAATTCACACACTATCAGATGTCTAAAATCTGGAAATCTGGAAAAAAATTAAGATTTTGCCCATATCTTGCATGTGCTGTTAAAAGCTGACTGTATTTTTTGCACATCTTTCATTTCAGAGCCGTTTAAACATTTTCTGAACCATTTATAGAGCTTTGAGCAAACAGAAAGAAATAAGTTTAACAAGAGGTCAGTTCTAAAACTCTGAAAGAGGGTCAGGTCGAGACCACTCACCTGCGATCATGTCGTCCACAGAGCTCATTCTGAGCAAAAGCCTCTGAATGAGGCCGACCTCAGTGCTGGTCTGCAGGTTGCGGACACTCTTGCGCAGTATGGCAGTAAACATGCTCCAGATTTCCGCCTGGCATGTGACTTCACAGTGTTCCAGCAGCTCCAACATGCAGATGATGGCCTCTGCATCCTGGATGATGAAGTTCATCTCCAGGTCAAACTCACCACCAACCAGCTGGAGCAGAAGAGAAAGAAAGAGAAGGGAAAAGGACAAGGAAAAAAAATTAGCTTAGACTCATTTTAAGTAACAAGAAGGAGTGCTTTCCTTCTAAAGCTTTTAGCATCTGTCTGACGTCAGACAAACACAGTGAACCAATTGGTTCACCACAAGTGAACCAATTGTGTCAATAAATAGCTTATCTAAACTTAAAGAAACCTTGAAAAAAACAAAAATTCAAATCCTTCTAGTCCTCTTCCGGTCATAAAAAATAACTATAATCATTTGGGAATTATAAACACAAATCAATATTTGTGTTCTGCGGACTAAGCAAGCATGAAATTGAAGATTTCAAGACTTGTCTCGAGCACATGAGAAGACTTCAGGCACCTTCTTCAGAGAGCAGTGATGCACACATGTGGAAAATAGAGCCCTGCTTCTTGAGGATTATTTTACAACATTATCCAGAGTCCACAACTCTGTCTAACTTGTGAATTATTGTTGCCAGATTAGGATTGACTCTTGTCACGCCTCAGATCCCACACATCATTGGTTCCCAACTGGTGGGTTGTGACAAAAATGGTTCGAGAGTTGTTCTGATTGTTTGTTGGAGACAGCAGAGAAAGAAAAATGTGCTCATTATACCCAACAATATTATCCCACAAACTTATCTGTAAATGAACACAAGCAAAATCAGACAGATTTATTAATTAAATTATATGAATTAATTATATTACAAAATAAAATAAATAATAATTTTATTTATAATAAAATAAAATAAAAAATAAATATGTGTTCATCTGCTGACGATAAAAGGTTTGTAGCAATTCCAATATGTTCTGTAAAGTGAATCATTGGCTTGCAGGAGCGTGAAACTATTAAAACTCAAGAAACATTTAGAAACCAAAACTGTCAATGTTCTAAGACCTGAAACAAAACAAGCTCAGAACTGCTAGCTTAAATGAACTTGCTATATAGATGCCCTGCTGTTTTGATTTGACTGACAGTCTACTGTATACTCTTTTCACAGCTGAACAGCTGATGGGCATCATGACAACTCTCTTTTCAGCCTTTATTTTACGAGTGATTTGCATGGATGTGTTAGAGCTGTACTCCCTAACGGACCAAAACAGCATGACTAGAGGCAGTGGAGGAACCGATAAACAGTGCCTCATCCCTGAAAAAAAAGACAAGCGTTTAATTTATGAAAACGTCCATCAGTCCGTTTCCTCAGCCTTTTATAACATCCTAATGTGTGCAATGACTGACAGTAAAGAAGACAGCAGCAACAATTACAGAGTATAGCAATGCACAGCATGTTAAATCAATTATAATAGTTTACAAAGGCAGTTTTCACATTTAATATGCATTTGATAAAAGGAAACCTCACATAAACACTTTAAAAAGTGAAGTGAAGTGACATTCAGCCAAGTATGGTGACCCATACTCAGAATTTGTGCTCTGCATTTAACCCATCCGAAATGCACACACACAGAGCAGTGAACACACACACACACTGTGAGCACACACCCGGAGCAGTGGGCAGCCATTTTTATGCTGCGGCGCCCGGGGAGCAGTTGGGGGTTCAGTGCCTTGCTCAAGGGCACCTAAGTCGTGGTATTGAAGGTGGAGAGAGAACTGTACATGCACTCCCCCCACCCACAATTCCTGCCGGCCCGGGACTCGAACTCACAACCTTTCGATTGGGAGTCCGACTCTCTAACCATTAGGCCACGACTTCCCTGAGTCTGTGGGGACCGTACTGTCAGAAGTAGCCAGCAGACGGCACACAAACTGCTGCTATCTTCTGTACAACAATAGCACAAATTACTATTTATTCACCAAAAACAATAGAACAAGGTCCTCCTTTAAAGCTAGTCTAAATCATTATGACAGGAAGGTATGCAGCATCTGTCTGACTACTTTCTAAAAACTAATTAGCATGAAGAATGAACAGAAAAAAAAAGTTTCTCTGAGAACTCAGCTGAAAACACATCTGGACCTAAAGCTGAACCCAGCAGCACACCAGTAACAGTTTAGCTTCTAAAAGTTTTATGCTGAGGGGTTCTCAAAAAAAGAAAGAAAAAATAAATGGGTAAAAACAAGAAAGTGGAAGTTTAACAGGTAATTAAACTCTTCAAACCCCAGGCACAATCTATATACTGAGTTTGATGTCTGGACACAACTTTATACAATATATAATATTTATGACCATTGCATATATTTTCGATATAATCTGAAGTCTGTTTTGATGAAACCTAATTTGTGTTCCAATTTGCAATTAACAATGTCCCACAGTCGTTCAACCAAAAGGCAGTTTCACTGTTTTAATAAGACTTGCACATATTTACTTCTGTTTTAAAGAAAACTCAGTGGAGAGTAACAGCATATCAATGAGACTCTAGACAGTTTTTCTTCCTTCAGTTGTTGTCACAGACTCAAGTACAGAATCATAAAAAACTAATTCACTTTTAATGGCTAAAATCAATCTTCTGAATGAGTAAAATATCCAATTGTCACGCAGCACTGCTCTTCTTTTAAAAGAGTGGAATATTTATTCCTTCCAGTGTGTGCACTGCATGTTTTGTCACCAGCCATTGTGTTTACTAATTACGATGACTACAACATTAATCATAGTGTTTATCAAGACATAAAATAAAAATTTTCTTAAATGAACAGTGCAGTTCTTGTTTTCTGTTATCACTAAATTGTGAAATATATATATATAATAAGTAATACACCAGAACACAAAAGGATGAAAACCTGTGCAGGAGTGCCAGAAAAGGCCTGCCCATGCAACACAGCTTCTCCTTTAACTACAGAGCTCATCACACTCTGAAGTGAGGTGTTTAATTGCGTGCTCAGACTTTGGGAGTAATTTACATCCATCGTGCAACAAGAGGTAAATGAAGGCACAAAATCAAAGATTAGACACTCATGGGAAAATAACTCTCTCTCAGGCAAAACAGGAATAACTCACAGTGAACAGATAATCATGTTAATATGCATTGAATTTCAGTGTCTAAATTACCAGTTGAGAGTTGCTACAGCTCAAAACACTCACCTAAAATATCTTGACACTAATTGAAATATTTAAATAAAACAACCATTTATTTCCTAGAAGTGCAGAAATATTAGGAACATTGGTGCTTTAACTACCTTTACAAATCTGAATCCAAACATATACATTTAAATAATGACATATATACACCATTAATTTTTTTTAAATGTTACAACTTTAATGTACCTATCGCTCAAATGGACCATTGACACTCCTAACTGAGATTGTACATAGAGTGTCAATGATCCATTTGAAAGATAGGTGGCAGTAATGCACTTCCGCAAGTATGCAAGTCTGCGATCCGCCGTAAAGCAAGAAGAAGAAGAAGAAGACACATCACATGCCGGACATTGCGGTGAATAAGAGGTAAAAATTTATATATAAATACTGTTAACTTTTTCTTGCACAGACCGATCGTTTCATATCTTTACACATCACTGTGTCAACCCGAGCTTTACTCTCAAAGCCGTGATTCCCATTCACTTCCATTATATGACTAACTGACTGCAACAATTTGAGTTAAAAATCTTTGTATTCTACTGAAGGAACAAAGTCACCTACATCTCGGATGCACTGGAGGTAAGCAGCTAAACATACAAATTTTATTTTTGGGTGAACTATTCCTTTAAAAGAATAGTTCAATTTACTCACCCTTACGCCATCTATGATATTAATGAGTTTGTTTCTTCATTGAAACAGATTTGGGGAAATTCAGCATTACATACAGTACATCTTGAGTAAATTTCAGCAAATTTTAATTTCTATGTGAACTATTTCTTTAAACACAATGGCATTGGGAAGTTTTAATTTACTTGTTCCATTTCTCTCCAAAAATAGCTAGGAATGCTGAGGAAAGAAATGAGGTAGATATCAGCAGAACAGCTCAATCTAGAATCCTCTGATTTGGCACTTGAAGCAAAAATCAAGTTGGAGAGAGAAAGGTAATTAAACATTATGGTTAAGACATTTATGAGTCAACACTTAACTTTTATGAGCGTTGCTTAAATGATCAGACTTTTTAAGAAGCTCACATAAAGGCCACAATGGTACTGGGAGGTGCACTAGAGATACTTTATAGTTTTAGTAAATGCTAAATTAATAACTGCATAAAGTGCAACCAAGGCTGTTATGGTGAGATGTAAGGATAAAATATAGATGAATGAGGGAAAAAGAAATGACCCAGTAGTGGTGCTGCTTTAAAGATGTCAGTTAGTCAACCAATCAAATAATTGATGATCAATAAACTTGCAATTCAGTTTGTGCCTAAATATTCTTATTCAAAACATCATGCAACAAAAACTCTTTGTTCACATAACTGCACTTTTCTCTTCTGAAAATACAATACAAGTCTCATAAATTTTAGCATTCAGATTTCTAAACAAGCAGATATCTTTTTTCATATATATACTGCCCTTTTTTATACAGATAAATGTGTGAAAACTCCTGGTACTTTCGTTTTCAGTCATCCAGGAATACTTGTAGTATACCTTACAGATTTTACAATGTAGTAATCAAACCCTGTTCCCCAGGAACACATGCTTGAATGAATGTGTCATAAACCACCAGCGATATGTAATGGTGCGCAGCTCGCTTGTCTGTACACAAAAGCAGTTGCCATGACAACATACCCAGACACTTCAAAGTAGCTTTTGGCAAAATGAAAACATTCAATTGGCATGCAAATCATGCATTGGCTCGAAAACATGTATTCGTAAACTGTCACAGTGTCTGGTTTGTGTTCCCTGGGTAACCACTAGATGTCCTCCTTTCCCACAGTGTCTGTCACTTTCTGAACTACATTCCCCACGATCCTTGTTTCTTCATTGCACTCAGCTGCCCCTAGTCACTACTCATTGAACTCAGTCAATTCCTCATTAGCATTGTCATTTCCCTGTGTATATATACCCTGTCTGTTTTAGTATGTGTCACGGAGTCCTTGCATTTATCACGCCACTCCTGAGTCTGTTCTTGCCCGTTTGTCTTGCCAGTTTATGTTTGATGGATACTTTGGTTTTGACCCCTGCCTGGAATGGATATTGATGTACGGTTTTCCCTTATTAAACTTACTGCTCTTGGATCTACTTGTCCTCTGTTCCTGTGTGGGGATTGTTACATAAACATGCAGTATGTCATTTAAAGTCTACACTTCAAGACTCAATGGAAGCTGTAGAGCTTTTGCTGATAGCATCGCAAGTATAACCTGTCTGTCATCTGATAATCTAATACAAGATATGAAAATTTTAAACATTAAATATGCATGAAGTAATACATTTATAATATAAATGGTTTTCTTTTTTTTCAGTTGCTTGTGAAATAGCATGTTTATTTAAGCAAGAAAATGTGACTGGGACAAAAACTTAGGGGACTTTGCCTCCTCATTTCAGAACACCACTATCTATCTAGATATATATTACATTACATTTAGCAGATGCTTTTACCCAAAGCGACTTAAAGTGCATTCAGGCTATACATATTTTTTGACCAGTATTTGTGTTCCCTGGGAATTGAACCCTTGGAAAATAAGGCTTGGAAAATAATCTTAGGTTTCGAAGGTTAGTAGTACAGTATACAATTTTTACCTATTCCTTCCTAAAACATCATGAATGTGTTTAGCCTGAGCTTGAAAGTGAAAATGGATGTCACAGCCTCAATTTATCTGCAAATGAATCAGTTGATGTGTAATTTCACAGGCACCATCAGCATTCACACACCCATAAAAAGCCATTAAAAACGACAACTTTATTATAAAGATCACCCATTAAGCAGCATTAAGTATCTCCGATCGGTGACCAATATTCATTTGCATACATAATATATCAGGGACAGGTTCATGAAATGTTCATAGGAGTTCATGACTGTTAACTTAACTTTGACCATACAGCCTACAAATCGATCCACTCAGGAGCTGATATTTAAAGAATACTTAGGCCTGGCACAGCAGACATGACTGGTGCGAGGGAGTTTATGATTAGCAAACACAGCGATCAGAGGTGCTTTAATCAGGTTCGGCTATGGCAGCCGGCCAGTTCCATATGTGCTCTCCCATAGGAGAGAAAATTCACAAATGAGACTTCTTTAATATCTCAATTGTTTCAATTATATTAAATGGAGAGCAAATAAAGACTTTAGATGTAGTATCATGTTTTGTAGATTCTTCTCCACTGGAGATTCAAAAGAGATTCAATCAAATATTTATGTGCTCCAAAATGGCAAGATATCAAAGTCTACAATCAAAAATACTATGCATCAAATGATCTACACTATTATATACACAGTGGGCCCTATTTTAACAATCTACATGCATGGTCTAAAGCGCATGGCACAGGTACACTCATGGTGTGTCCGAATCCACTTTTGCTAGTTTAATGATGGGAAAATGGTCGGTGTGCACAGGCGCATGGTCAAAACAGGTTGTCCCTATTCTCTTAATGAGTAATGGGTGCTTTTTGGCGTAATTTGCAATAAACCAATCAGAGTGTCATTTCCCATTCCCTTTAAAGCCAGTTGCACTTATGCAATGGTGGATTTGCTATTTACAAATTTTAATTGAATATATATATATATATATATATATATATATATATATATAGCTTCCCCTCCTCATCCACCACTTTCTGACTAGTTGGGGGTTCAGAGATGCTTGGTTGCCATGGTAATGGGTAGCACAAATCAGACTTTAGACATTTTTTTCCACTGCACGCTTTCGTTGGCTGTGAACACAGTGGAAATAAACAGCGCTGATGTCCTATTTACTGAGAGTTATGGTGAGAGGAGGAGGCAAGCAGCAATAGAGATCTCTCCAGGGAAGAGCAGGTGCTCTATCTATTTTATCATGTATACATTTGTCAAGCAGGATACCGGGAAGGTTGTGTCTTTGCCTGTTTTTGAGGTGATAAAAGCGAAAGTGCAAACAGTGCAGCCTGGTTGAATTTTTGCATGCCTGAAGTCACTTTTTGATCACATCTGGTGAAGAATAACTCTCCAGAAAACATAGGCAAACCTGGCTAGTATGCTACCTGAAAGGCTGGTTCATGTATTCAGAGATGAAATAAATGCTTAAAAAGAATAAATTCAACAGCATGCATCGGAGGTAGATTAAAATGTAATGCTGCTTTAGATTTTTGACCCAGCAGTTGGGTTATTGCACAGAAGGTTGGGTTAAACATTCAACCCAACTGTTGGTTGAAAACAACCTAATTGCTGGGTTTGTCCATATTTTACCCATCACTGGGTTGTATTTAACCCAGCAATTTTTTTAGAGCATCTGAATGACCACAACAAGAGGAAATGCCGTTTTATAACTGAGTGGGATAAAGTACATCAAAACTCCATTTACCAATGAATGCTATTTTTCTGAATTTGCCTGAACATAAGAAAACAAATCGGGGAAAAAAAAGAATGAAAGTGGCATACACCACAAAGCACATTGCAAGACGTTCTCATGCACACTGTGACACAAACTCTCTGGAGAAAAGACTCAGATGGGAGAATTCTGCCTGCAGCATTTCCTCTCTCTTCTATCTTTGAACTGTCAAATGTCACAACTATAAAGGTCAAGGCAAAAGACAGATGAGAAAGGGAGAGATCAGATACACAAATTAGTTTGTTGTTCCCTCTGCCCCATTCAATCTGGTTAGTTCTCTGCGTGTCACACATCAGGTCCTGTGAGCTCGTGAGGTTGAGCTAACTGTCAGATCAGCTCCGTATGAAGGGTCCTGGTGGAGTTGGTTGGTTGATGTAACAGAAACACTTGGGAATCTGTATCACATTTCAAAAGAAATATTAGTAATGTCGTGAAAAAGTGACTGTCTGTGATATCCTATCATGTTTCTTTACTGTGAAAGCATTGATCAAATGTTTTGTGAAAAAAAAGCTATAGTAGTCAACATTTGAAAAACGGATGTGAGAATTACATCACTTGCTCACCAATAGATCCTCTGCAGTGAATGGGTGCCATCAGAAAGTGTCTTAACATCTGATAATCTGCAAGTAATTCACTTGACTTCAGTCCATCAGTTAACATCTTGTGAAGCAAAAGGCTGATCAAATAAAAAAACCCATAATAATAACAAAATTATAATTTGTTAAATGAACTCTACATTTGTTTGAACCCTCGTTCTGATGGCACCCATTCACTGCAGAAGATCTATTGGTGAGGAAGTGACGTAATGCTAAACTTCTTTGTTCTGATGAAAAAACGAACTCGTCTACATCTTGAATGTCCTGAGGGTGAGTACATTTTCAGCACATTTTAACTTTTGGGTGAACTAGTCCTTTAAACTAAACTGTAAACTACACAATTATGCAGAGATTAGCCAATCATAACAGAGGTCATTTACATATACAAGTATGCATGATGTATGATCTAACAGTGAAATATTAATGAAAAACTAAATTACAACAGTCATTGCTGCAAGAAATCTCAAATAACATTATAACAAGTGTGCTTTAGTGGAAAAATAAAATACAAAATATATAAGTATAAAATATGTCCCTTCTGAGTTAATGAAAGCATTGTTAATTTATCATTTTGATCAAGGTTGACTGCTCGCAAAGCAAGTTCATAAAAAGACGTCCCCAAAGCCTGTGATGCCACCAGTCAGAAATACTGCTCAATAAATTAAATTCATGAAACCACAAAGCTTCACAAAGCTCACTTTGAATGTGTTTTCTTCAAATCCAATGATTGATTCCATTGTTGACAGCACATCAGTTTAAATTGAACACTTTCTGTCTCATCGCTCATCATTTGTGGACAGTCATCAAGTCCTGCACGTGCATTCTAGTGGTCTGCATTTCCTATCCTGCTTAGAGGTGCGCACATTAGCCTTAACATTATTACAGCTTGACTGCTTTTCATAAAGAAACTCAGCATGATATGAGTGAGTGAGACTGCACACTTTTATGGAATTGTTTGTTGAGAAAGATTAAACCGTACGCATGAAGTAATTCTGTGTAGTGCTGTAATCACAGACTTGCACAAGCACACAAACTTAGTCTCACACAGTTGGACGCAGAAAGGGAAAGACAAAAGCCGAAAAGCCACTAAAGCAAAAGAGTAAATGTTAGCAGAAATAACAGGAGATGTCATCACAATTTACACAGAGCAAGGTGTTTGTAACAAAAATAGGTTGGTAATTTAATTCAATAAAATAAAAAAAATTGCAAATAGTGAATTTTCCAATAAATAAATACATAAATTATAAGAGAAAAAAATTCAATCTTCTTATCTGAAGAGGAAGCCGGATATAATTTTAAATCAAGAAAGTAATATTTAATTATTGTATTTAAATTAATTGAATTTCAAAATAAGGGATTTTTCCTTGCCAGTCTGTCAAATGAACAACACACACAAAAATAAATTCTATTTAATTTAATACTTTTTAATTGAAGTAATGCATTTTCTTTGTCAAACAACAATATAATAAATTGATATTTTGATCTAGTCCTGTCTCTGCTGTTCCTTTCAGTTAGAATGCAAAGGCCAAATAAAAAAAAAAAGTAATAATTCGCTGTCAGCTGGCAACAAGAACTGCATCTGGGGAACACAACCTAGAAGCATCAGCACATATATCCAAGGAAATCAAGATGAACCTCAGTTACCTCATTTATCTTATTTCATGAAACAATATTCGTACACCCACATTCTGCCATCCCTCGGCACACTGGGATGTCGATCCGCTCTATGAGTTTTTTATATTCTTCTGTTATCCGTCGAACAGCAATGAAGTGGCTCTCTGAGATGATTCCGACAGCACAATTATTTTGATCAAACAGCAAATTATCTCATATGTGCTGAGCTCTCAGCGGCACCACGGGGCAGTTTCTGTTTTATCAGAGAGGAAGAGAGCAGGTACATGTCATGCTGTGAATGCCAATGCAAGAGGAAGTAGAGGAAGGAAGAATGAGGGCAGTGGCGTAGCGAGTCAGCCCCGGGCCCATATGCAAAAATTTAGCATGCAAACGATTGTATATGCGCCTAACTGAGCTCATTTATCTAGGAAAATTTTTTCAATTAATACTGTAAAATGCATGAAGTGTTTTATGTCTGTTTATTTCAGGCAATTTGTATTGGTTTGAGAAGGCTAAATTGATCAAACGCAATGCTCAACTCACTGTCTGCTGCTGAAGCTTGGTCGTTCCTTTACAAAACAAAAACTTGAATTTAACAAAGATAAAATGTTCCAAACATATTTCTAAATTAACTTAATAAAGGAACAAAAATAAATATGACCACTTTGTCATTAAAAACCAAAACTGAACTATTTTAATAGCTGTGTAATGGGGAAGAGAGAGATAAAAGACACCGTATCCAGTTGGACAGTTGGACTCACATAAGCTGTTGGACAAGGGCCAGGCCCATGCAGGGCTCTATTCGTTCCCTCGTTTCAATTAAAAGGTCCCCCCAGCTCAACGGCCCCCAAACTGCCTAGGCCCATATGCACCTGCATACCCTGACACTACGTCACTGGATGAGGGGAAAAACTTCTCAGCAGAGGAGGAGGAGGTGCTCTTCGTTAGCCTGAGAGGGGTGGAAACTGAGGTGAAACGTCAAGGTGAATTTGTGGGCATGTGCTCTCACTTTTAGAGATGTGTAATTATCTGAAGAGTGGAATGACAAGGAGCTAACGGACCCCTTCACAAAGGTCAAAGACATTTTATACTTAGAGACAAATGTGTGACCGAGGCCACAGGGAAAAGTCACTGACATAAAAATGTATTGTGGTCTGGCGAGGAAAATTCCTTTATATATATATATATGTATAATTTATATTATAATAAATTGTCAGATTAAAACATTATTTTTTTTATAATGTTTTAAATTGTTTGTCTGAGTAATTGATTGATTGATTGATTGTTGATTGATTTATTGATTTATTGATTGATTGTGGGTGGTTTGGCAAGGGAAGTTCCTTAAGTTTTTTATGGAATTAAATATTACATTATTTATTTATTTATTTTAATTTTGTTTTGTTTTAAAAAAAACTAAATTGACAGCCTATAGTTTCTATGCATTTTGATACATCCAGCATGCTCTTGAGAATAATAGATTTCATATTTATATCATTGAAATTTATTCAATCATTTATTGTGGTTTGGAAAGAAAAAGAAGATCCTTATTTCAGAATTCAATTTAATTTTACTTTTACATATATGTTTATGAACAGACTGGACACCTTCACAAAGGTCAAAAGACTTTTTTTATACTGTGTGACGAGGTCACAAATCCAGAGCCTCCAGAATGAGAATAAAAATAAAAACAAGATTGGAAGGCGATGGTGTGATTATGAATGACTTATTATGAAACATAACTCTGTCTGTCCGTCTATTGTTCATGTCAAGCTTGCATGGAAGCCAAGAAGCAAATAAACAACATGCAAACAATAAATAAATCAACAGATTGTATTTGACAAAGTAGCACCACTCATTTGAGGTAAAACTGGAACGTAGCTTCAACTGCACCTAGAGAGAACATAGCAGTGTTTTTCCATTTGATATGACTGATAAAAGAGAAGGCAGACACCTGCAGCAGCCTGGTGAGTTCAGCTGACACACTTCAGCACTACGGACAGCTCAGCTCCCCAAACCTGCAAATGCCTGCAAATCCCAGTGAAATCAAATGCACCACATGTACTCTATTTACCCCACCTGTTGTTTGCTGCTTGAATTTACCCCTAGCTGCTGCAGGGCACTCACAGACTGCACAGGGACCTTTTATAGACTCTGTAGAGGTCTATAAACCTGTTTATTGTTTCCATTGCCACACTTTCTGAGAATGGGAAATAGATCTATAAATATTTACAACACTTACACTGCTGGTCAAAAGTTTTGAATAATTCAGTAAATGTTGAATACATTTGAAAGAATCGTATGTAATGCTCACCGAGGCTGCATTTATGTGATTAATATTGTGAAATATTATTACAATGTAAAAGAAATGTTTTCTATTGTAATATATTTTAAAATGTGATTACTGTGATGTGAAGCTGACTTTTTAGTAGTTAATGTATTACTCCAGTCTTCAGTGTCACATGATCCTTAAAAAAATCATTCTAATATGCAGATTTATTGTTGAATTAATTTATTATAATATATAATACTATATATTTATATACTATATATGTATGCATGTACGTTTATGTATACACATTCATGTTTAATTTACACACATACTATATAATAATAATCTATATAAATATAAGAATATATTTAGATGAAAATCTATAGAATATAAACAGAATACATTAGCATATAAGAAACTTTCAACATTTAATTACATTTAAGATATATATTTAAAATTACTTTAAATCATAATATTTTACTATATTTTACAGTATATTTGTAAAACTGTATTTGTGTTTATGACATATTTGACCAGCAGTGTTTATTAATGGAGCTAATAAAATGCATGGGAAACAATTATTCTATTGTCTTTATGGAAACATATAGGTTCTGCATATATAAAATATGTCAATACCATCTCCAAGCTTAAATCGTGGGAGGATTGTATCATGAAAATGAATCCCTTTTTTCTTTCAGATTTTCACAAGAACTGCTGAGCACAAACTCTTGTCTCTATGGCATGTCTCCAGGTCTAAAATGCTGTCGTAAAAAGAGAACAAGAGAGAGGTGCATGTTTCTGTTAAATGAAATTCTGTGCAAGCTGAGCTTGTTTTCTGTATGAAACTGCCTTTGCATGGAAAGATATAATACAATCTTGTAAAATATATAATATAATCTCGTGCATGTATTTTGCATGATTCATTATTATATACAATTAGTATTTATAAGAATATAATAAGGAGAATGAGAGCAATAAAATTATAGCTGAATGTAAAAATATGTAATATGTAATTAAAGGAGAGGTCTAATGCCATTTCATGCATTCTGATATATTTACACTGCTAAAAAGTTGTATTATCATGTTAAACGTTACGATTTCTTGTACATATACATGTTTCTTACTAATCTGATAAAATTACAGACTCTTCAGAGATATGAAGGATGCAATACTACTCAATACGACTCTATAGGTACTATAGGATAGTAGAAGATTAACATGAGATTGGCAGAAACTGTGTATAAAAAAAATAAAATAAAAAACGTTGCTTTCTCTTTCCTTAATCCCTCCCTGTAATAATCTGAACAATGTCTGAAACTTTGTATTTCACGCACTTCCTTAGTCTATTTGCCTCTTTATGATGAATCACTTGTTGTAATCCTCAACTCGCTCTGGATAAAAGCGTCTGCTAAATGAATACATGTAAATGTAAATGAAAAAATTATGTAAAAATGTGACAGTAAAAATGTGACAGTTATTCTGCAACTGTAAATTACTAACATATTTATACTATATACACAAAAACACATATCATAATGTGTAATTTTGGAAGTATAATTTAAAATTTTACAATTTACAAATTAACAGTTTACGGTATATTACAATAAAAACTTTTTTTTAATAAAATTACTAAAATGTACAATATATTATAAAAAATATAGTGGTGTGGTAATAAGACTAATATTAATAGTATAAACTACTTTTGTGTAATTAATTATAAAATAAAAAAGTTCCTATAATAATATAAGGAGAGTCAGAGCAGTGCAATTCAAGCTGTAAAACTGTAAAAACATAAAAAAAATTGTTTGTGAGTGTGTAAGTATATAATATATAAATATATAATACTATATATTTATATACTATATATGTATGCATGTATGTTTATGTATACACATTCATGTTTAATTTACATATATATATATAGATGAATATCTATAGAATATTAACAGAAATCCATTAGGATATAAGTAGCTTTCAACATTAAATTCAATTTAAAAAATATATTTAAAATTACTTTAAATCATGTAAATGTAAATAAGACTGTAACATTAAAAAATGTGCTTGTGTGTAAGTATATATGTATATATATATTAGTGGTGGGTGGGTCATTATCGGCGTTAACGTGCTGTGTTAACGTGGGACTCTTATCGGGCGATAAAAAAAATATTGCCGTTAATCTATTCTCAAAGTTGTTAATATTCATTATTTTTTACACTGTCATTTGGTGCTGCTGGAATAATACACTTTCACTTTAAGCATGGCTGTAAAAGTAATAACTTAAACCTCAAAAAAAAAAAAAATTAACAGCTTATGTGTGGAAAATAAGGGACTAAAACCCAAGTGAGAGGGGAAGCTGGCTGTGTGAGGAAACAAGTGAGCACTTCAATATGACACAGCTCCAGACATTAGCATATGTTCACCGAGAGCCTGTCAGTTTGACAAGAGATGTGCGGGTGTGTGTGTGTAGAGAGAGACTGCTTTGGGCTAGGCCAGTCACATTCACTTTATCAGTGTGGCTGATGATATGAAGGTAGCAGACACAGTGCATTGCATTCTGAGACAGAACTGCATTCTGGTGTGCATTCATTGTAGTTATAATAAAATTAATTTTAAAAATGTATTGACAGTAAACTGCTCTGAAGCAACTGAAACAGGTTAATTAAAAATTAAACTCTTTTGAGTGTTACTGCTTCAGTCTGTAGATCAAGATGTGTTTGGTGAATAGTGAAAAGAGGAGATCATGCACCATACACTGTATCTGTGCCTTCAAATTTACAATGCTCTTTCCCCTCCACTTTCAGTTAAACATGCAGAGTGATCCAGGATTAAAATTCATCTGTTTTTATGACGGATATCAAATGCCTTTCACTTTCTAATGGCTAATTAAGTCCTTTCACAGTTGTCGCAACATATTAACCTTATTAAGTTCTGAGGCCATTTAAATTAAATGTGGAGCACATGGAGTACTGGCTTGTGGCCAAACTGAGAGGTTTTGAGGACAGTTATGGGACACCAGGTCAACGGCAGCATTAGTTAATCTAATGTCAGAGAATATACTGTTCTGTATTGAGCGGCTCCAGTAGAGCTTTGTTGGATCTTTAGTGACAAATCTTTGGCGATATTTAAAAATTAAAATCTCAAAAATTATCATATTGACTTTTGAAGTAGAAAGACTCATACTCTAATAATCAGTTATATATATATAAATACTAATTTCCAAGACTAATTCTCATCTATAATATGGTTAGCCATATGACGGTATCATATTTTCATGTTGTGCTTAATTGCCAATGCTTTTATTACAGTATATTATGGTATTATCACAATGTTGAAATGTATGTGCAAAAAAGGTTATCATCATAGACTATAACAGGTTTAATTACTTTTTTCTTATAACAAAAAACTAACTGGACATTTAAATACAATAAAGCAATACACAAAAAAAATTTATAAAGTAAGTAATTCTTAAAAGATTAAAGTGCAAAAGAATTATAAAGACAAATAAGTAAAACTTTACAATAAGATATTATTAGTTAAGCTTAGTTAATGCATTAACAATAACAATGAGCAATAGCTACATTTGCTACAGAAGTTATTAATATTTGTTAAAAAAAATACAACGGTTAGTTCATGTTAGCTCGAGTTCAATAACATGTTAAAATAACACAGTAGCAAGTAATGTTAACTAATGGGGCCTTAATGTAAAGTGTTACTCAACAATAAAGAATCAAATCATTTTCAAACAATATCTTGGGCATGTTGTATTCCAGATTAAAATGTGAATGTGCCTCATGCGCTTCTCATCTGTGCTTGTTTACATGAGAGTGCCCAGCAGTGTTGTGCATTGAGAACAATTGATGGGAAAAGTATTCTTAAAATGCATTTAAAAAATCAGAATCATTTGCAATAAATAATTATTCAGAGTAGAACTGCATGATTAATAGTTAAAAGATCGCGATCTCGATTCAGACACCATCTCAATCTTATTTCTAAATGACAATGATTTCCCGAGTCTGTTAAACCTTTGACAAAGTCTTACTGGATCATTCAAATCCGTGCTCGCATTGCCGCTGACACAGAGAGAGCTCTTACCATGTTTGGTTAAAAAAACATCTTCACAAATGGTCTTTTCAACTACACAGTATTATTTCTGTCTTACAGTCATGTATATTATCACAGAAATACTGGGATACAGTTTATAGTTCAGATATAAACATTGATGTCTATATGGCAGCGATCAAAATATAACAAATCCCCTTTTGAAAGTACTGCGCTTCAAATAACGTTTGTGTCAATTGCGACAAGTTTCTTAAAAATGTGAATCAGTGATTTAAACTACTTTTTCATCATTCTAATATAAAAAAACTGAGGTTTTAAATATATACACTACCAGTCAAAAGTTGTGTAAGATGTGTAATGTTTTTTAAAGTCTCTTCTGCTCACCAAACCTGCATTTATTTGATCCAAAGTACAGCAAAAACAGTAAAGTTTTTTAATATTTTTACAATTTAAAATAACTGCTTTCTACTTCTACAGCTGTATTTTCAGCATCATTACTCCAGTCTTCAGTGTCACATGATCCTTCAGAAATCATTCTAATATTCTGATTTGCTGTTCAAAAAAAACATTTTTTATTATTATTATTATGTTGAAAACAGATGAGTTGATTTTTTTTTTCAGGTTTCTTTGAAAGTTCAGAAGAACAAAATTTATGTGAAATAGAAATATTTTGATATAAATGTCTTTGTCACACTTGATCAATTTAAAGAATCCTTGCAAAATAAAATTATTAATTTATATACTTGTGATAATGATAATAGTAATAAAAAAAAGAATCGTAGGAGAATCGTGATCTCTATATGAGACCAAAAAAATCATGATTCTTAATTTATCCAGAATTATAAAATATATATATAGTGTGGTAGCCTACTATATAAATGTTATAAAATCATGTTATGTTGCCAATATACTAAAGCCAAAAGTAATTATTAAATTCAAATAATTCAAAATTAATTTTGGTAAATATTTTGATCAAAAGCTTTCCCCCCCTCTATAACTGTTGGTACGTCATATGAATTGCTTGTTCTTTCATGTTTTTTACATGATTTTTGGAGCTCAACAGTGCTTATTCACTTCTACTATATTGAACATAGACAGGAAAAAATAAATCACACAAAATAGCTTATTAGGTGTCACATAAGAGTGAAAGTCATAGGGGTATGGAAAAACACGAGGTTGAGTAAATGATGACCATTTTCATTTTTATTCAACTCTTTTCCATATAACAATTCACAGCAATCATCCCTGTCAAGCTGCAAAAAGGACAAAAAGAAATAAATTAGTAGTGGGGGAAAAAAAAGCTATGTGAAGTTCTCCTTTTGTGTTCCACAAGAGAGAAATAATACTGGATTGAGTAACAATATGAGGGGGAGTAAATGATGACAGATTTTTTATTTTTAGGTGAGCTACCATTTGATTCTACTACATTTTGGTTAAGCTGATGTTCTCATCTAAACGGCTTACACTATTAATACTGCAGGGGCAACTCCCAATGGAGCATCCTGGGGTTTAGTGTCTTGTTCAATAGTGATAGTTCATGGACCACACCGGTTCTTTAACCACCAGTCTCCAGCACACATATTCACACACCCGCGCATAACAAATGTGGGCTATGAACCAAAGAACCCCCATTAGGTTTACCACAAGCCCACTGCAATGCAGACAAACACATTATGTGTATGTGTATGTGGGTGGCGGGGTAATAGAGAAAAGATGAACAAACAGAGCAACAGTGACTGAAAGAGTGTGTAAATGGTTTCTCAGCACTAGACTGGCTGGATTCAGAGTCCCTCAGTATTACTGGAACACACTATAGCAGGTATGAGGCAGTGTTAGTATGCAGGTCACACACGCTGCTGAAGTGGAGAGTGGTCCTGCAGTACACAAAAATACTACGTAGATGTCTTTCAGCCCAGTCAGTGAGGCCCTTACACACCTTATGAAAGTGCAAAGCTACTACAGTTAGAAATGCAGAAAAGGAACAGATTTTCACCATATTGTATATCATTAGGATATGGTTTTACCATGTCCTTAGCCATGAATGTCATGTGACAATTCACTCCATAGCTGCAGGATAATGAATACATGCCCTGTGTTCCAGTATGCCTACATCCATATAGTGAAAAACAGTATGTGAAATAACTCTATATAAAACAATTAAATTAAATTAAATTAAAGACAATTAATGACAGATACCTATAAGATGGCTCAAAATTTTTAATATAAGTCTTTCAAACCTTTTTAGGTTTGGGCTCAGTGTTTGTAAACGAGCAAAAAAATAAATAAAAAATCTGTTAATAAAAAAGAAATGATAATTAAATTAATCATATTTAATGTTTATATATATACAACCCGAATTCCGGAAAAGTTGGGACGTTTTTTTAATTTTAATAAAATGAAAACTAAAGGAATTTCAAATCACGAGCCAATATTTTATTCACAATAGAACATAGATAACGTAGCAAATGTTTAAACTGAGAAATTTTACACTTTTATCCACTTAATTAGCTCATTTAAAATTTAATGCCTGCTACAGGTCTCAAAAAAGTTGGCACGGGGGCAACAAATGGCTAAAAAAGCAAGCAGTTTTGAAAAGATTCAGCTGGGAGAACATCTAGTGATTAATTAAGTTAATTGATATCAGGTCTGTAACATGATTAGCTATAAAAGCTTTGTCTTAGAGAAGCAGAGTCTCTCAGAAGTAAAGATGGGCAGAGGCTCTCCAATCTGTGAAAGACTGCGTAAAAAAATTGTGAAAAACTTTAAAAACAATATTCCTCAATGTCAAATTGCAAAGGCTTTGCAAATCTCATCATCTACAGTGCATAACATCATTAAAAGATTCAGAGAAACTGGAGAAATCTCTGTGCGTAAGGGACAAGGCCGGAGACCTTTATTGGATGCCCGTGGTCTTCGGGCTCTCAGACGACACTGCATCACTCATCGGCATGATTGTGTCAATGACATTACTAAATGGGCCCAGGAATACTTTCAGAAACCATTGTCGGTAAACACAATCCGCCGTGCCATCAGCAGATGCCAACTAAAGCTCTATCATGCAAAAAGGAAGCCATATGTGAACATGGTCCAGAAGCGCCGTCGTGTCCTGTGGGCCAAGGCTCATCTGTTGGAAATCACGGACGCCGTGTCCTCCGGGCTAATGAGGAGGGAGACCTTCCAGCATGTTATCAGCGTTCAGTTCAAAAGCCAGCATCTCTGATGGTATGGGGGTGC
Source organism: Carassius carassius (assembly GCF_963082965.1). NCBI lineage: Eukaryota > Metazoa > Chordata > Actinopteri > Cypriniformes > Cyprinidae > Carassius > Carassius carassius. The sequence goes on along the minus strand of NC_081795.1, from coordinate 6,674,246 downwards.
ATAAGTGCATACGGTATGGGCAGCTTGCATGTTTTGGAAGGCTCTGTGAATGCTGAAAGGTATATAAAGGTTTTAGAGCAACATATGCTTCCCTCCAAACAACGTCTATTTCAGGGAAGGCCTTGTTTATTTCAGCAGGACAATGCAAAACCACATACTGCAGCTATAACAACAGCATGGCTTCGTCGTAGAAGAGTCCGTGTGCTAACCTGGCCTGCCTGCAGTCCAGATCTTTCACCTATAGAGAACATTTGGCGCATCATTAAACGAAAAATACGTCAAAGACGACCACGAACTCTTCAGCAGCTGGAAATCTATATAAGGCAAGAATGGGACCAAATTCCAACAGCAAAACTCCAGCAACTCATAGCCTCAATGCCCAGACGTCTTCAAACTGTTTTGAAAAGAAAAGGAGATGCTACACCATGGTAAACATGCCCCGTCCCAACTATTTTGAGACCTGTAGCAGAAATCAAAATTGAAATGAGCTCATTTTGTGCATAAAATTGTAAACTTTCTCAGTTTAAACATTTGCTATGTTATCTATGTTCTATTGTGAATAAAATATTGGCTAATGTGATTTGAAAGTCTTTTAGTTTTCATTTTATTAAAATTTAAAAAACGTCCCAACTTTTCCGGAATTCGGGTTGTATATATATATATATATATATATATATATATATATATATATATATATTAATTAATTCAAAGAACAAAAATAGTAAATTTTGAGCAAATAAAAAAAAAAAACGAAAAAAGCTTCAAACCTTGGAAAGAACTTGGATTTTCAACATCTGTGACAAACCTGGGAGATCATCTAACTCACCAGCAGCGACCTCCAAACAGATAAGACCAAAACAAGGGTTCGTTTCCGCCACAAGAGCAGTCACATCAGTATCAGAGAGGATATTGTGTGGCTCTAGTATAGCCATGACCTAGTTGTTAAGGCAGAGTGGGATATCAAAGTACTCAATCTAAACAAACAGCCTGAGCAAACATGGAAGGTCCAGGTTTACAACACAGAACCAATGCCACATACCACTCAAAACCAAGAAATATGTCTAGAAATTATTATTTTTCAAGCACATTCATTATATGAATACAAATACATATTCAAATGTGTTTTACTCAAACATTTTAAGAACAACAGATGACAGCCGTGGCGACATTTGTTTGGATACATAGAGGAAAGAGTACACTGTAATTGTTGTATGCAAATTTGTGAAGTGAAAATAAGCAAATTGCAGTTTAGAACCCAATCTGTTGCAATTTTTATTTTTTTATTTTTTTGCATCATCACAGCCTCATGGTATCAAATTAAAACAGTAAAACAGTTAATTAGAATTCATGATTCAGCTTTGCCATCACAGGAATGGGATGTAAAATATATAAATATAGAATAATTTTATACTATAATAATATTTCAAATGTTTTCCCCATATTTTGCAGCCTTGTTTTACATTAAAACATCTTAGATTCTTATTTTGAATCAGTTTTTGTATTTTAAAGTTATTGTTTCTTTTATTTCAAGTAACTTGTTTGATTTTAGTTTTATTTCCAGTTTTCATTCTAGTTAACTACAAAACCCTGTTTCTCAGCTGTTAGAAAATAACACTTTTGGCAATTAAAGATTGCAGAATTATGGATTTTTGTGATTTTAAAATGTCCCAAACAATTTTAAAACCAAACCTACGCCTTTGATGTAGTGCCTCCATACTTGCAGTTCCAAGGTTTTGTAGCTGCCAATGAGCAGATGCTATAAAAGTGACATGCAACCGGCATGCAGTGGGAACAGGTATTAAAGACACTCAACCCAAGGGCATTGACTCATTTGGATTCAAACCAAGAACCCTTTGTTACCTAGTCAAGTATCCAAAACTGTTCAGTTACTCATAGTCTACCCAAATGTTGCCCGTCCCCGCTGGGAGATCTGGCTGTCTCTTCCAAGCTTCCACTTCATCCTTTGCAGATCCAAGCCAGTGGCGCGCAGTACCATAAAGCCAATATAATCCCACTTATCTTTGATGTCATCTCTACTTATAGGCCTCATCAAGAGCATTGTACTGCACACTTCACCAACAGCAGATGAACTGCAAGAGGCGAGAGGGTTTATTCTATGTTTTCACCATCCTTAAGAGATATTCCTCAAGTTTCAGAAATAGGTTTTGATTTTTTTCCAGTTTGGAGGGATTTAGAAACCCTTATGCGCCTAGCAAAAAAAAAACCCAGATAGCTTTTACAAATCATTAAGGATTACAATTTGGAAAATTCTTTGATTAACATTCATTGCGACAACATTTCGAAATAATGCGCAATCGATGATATCTCTTCAGTTACAAATGTACAACCATGAAAGTGTAAAATGATTCCACAGACAATTGACTGTGGAAAAGTAATAAAGCAGTTCAAAGCGTAAAAAATAAATAAAAATCTTTCATTATCACCACAGATTGTCCAATCAAGAACACAAAAATTGGGATGCAGTCAACAATGAAACCATTGTCATATTTGGATGGAATATGAAAGAGGATTATTTTACTTCATTTCGTATTATGTTTCTTATTTATTTAGTCATAATTAGTGACTAAATACTAATACTTTTGCTGGTGCAATGTGGCACCGGGCTTGACGCAAATGTTTTTTTTCTATATTCAGTCTGATGCAGTCATCATTTTCATGTCCTGCGCCAAGCTGTTCAAATAGCAAATGCATTTGCGCCCATGGGCGTGCTGGTCTGAAAATGATGTGTGTTCAGGCACATTGCTGGTGTGTTGCTATTTTGAGACAACTGAAATAGACTGCATCTTTGACCAACTTAAACCTGGTCTAAAGTCAATGGTGCAATTAAAAAAAAATTGTTAATTAAACAGCTCGTTAGTAATATGTGCCTATAGGCGGGTGAACAACGCGCGTTCACTCTGCTTATTTCACACACAGGGACTACAGCAGCACACAAACATGCCAAATATTAAAAATGAAAGGATTACATTGTAAAAGATTCTTACTGTGCCCCGTAGATGGTCTGCTTGTGCACGAGTTTACTTTTCCTCTCTGGAGAAGTGTTCAGTCTTTGCTCTTGCAAATTCCGCAATGGTGCAACCGCAACTGGCCTTTTAAGGTAATTGGAGATGAGACTCGGATTGGTTTATTGCACGTTATGCCAAAAACACACCCATGATAACTCATTAAGAGAATAGGAACAACCCTTTTGGACCATGTGCCTGGCCGGCACATGACCATTTTCCTATTGTTAAACTAGCAAAAGTGGATTTGGACACGCCCTAAGTGAACTTGTGCCATTTGCTTTAGACCATGCGCTAAGATCGTTAAAATATGGCCCTTTATATTGCACTGTAGAAAGGGATATGTAATGGGTTTTTAACAACATGACTAAATTTCATGTTGGGGTGAACTGTCTCTTTTTGTTTATTCAGAAGTAGAGAATATCAGTGAAAAGCTATGAGCAGAAAGAGCTACACAGTCCAGTGAGTCCACAACCAATCCTTCATGACTAAAGCAGGAAAAAAGCCAAACTGTGGCTGTAAAAACTGTGACTGACTCTGCAGGTTAAATGTCCTTCTTGAAAGGACAGTTCACCCCAAAAATGAAAACTCAAAACATTTACTCACCCTCATGTTGTTCTAAACCTGTATGACCTTCTTTCTTCTGCAGAAGACAAAATTCAGAAATTCATCTTCCGGTTTAAAATCCACATCATGTTGATGTCACAATTTGTGACATGGCAATGGACTATAGTACGTACATCGATGATGCGTCGGTGTCTATTAAATTAATCATGAGCCTGCCTGTTCTTATCCTATGAAAAGATGTTTGCTTAATTATTCACAACCGCATGTGTTGATTTGCTATGACAGACGATTCAGACGCGTACATTAACAAAGAGAAAAGCTCATGGATCGAAGTAGAGTGTTTATTTTTGCTTTGTAATAAGATCTTGGCACAAACATGATTCATTCACTTAGTGAGTATAACCTTTTTTACAGCTCCATGACACAGTCCATCAAAAGGCTTATATAAATGCCGCAGAATAAGCCTTAAAAGTTATCAGAGCTGCAACAGCGGGTTCATATAGATGTTTTCGATGCAGAGTGCAAATGGCTGGGCATTTATTTGTGTTTTCAACTCGAAGGGAGCAAAATTAAACTGTATATGTCTCAACTCTTCCCCCTCCGCTCCCCACTTTTTTTGTCTGTTTTTTAAAACTGTGGTGAGAACTAACCAGTGCTGAAACAGGGGATTTTATGACCCTTTAGGAGCAGCCTTTCACTTCCTGTTTACTTCAGACTGATCTTATAGACTTAAATCAGTGGTCTCAAACTCAATTCCTGGAGGGCCACAGTTCTGCAGTTTTGCTCCAACCCTAATCAAACCCACCTGATCCAGCTAATCAAGATCTTCGGGATTACTAGAAACCTCAAAGTAGGTGTGAGTTGGAGCTGGTTGGAGATAAATATATAAGATATATCTCATATATCTTATATATAATTGATGTAATCTCAACCGTAAAGCCATGTTAGCCAATCAGATTCCAGTTTGGTGGCGATAACGGTGCATGCTCTGATGTCACAAGTCAAAAACACCCTGACAGGACTTTTTAAAAATGGTTCCATTTCAGTGACCTGGTACTGTGTTTGCATGTGGACAAATGGCCAAACCGCGTAGAAAAAGACCACTGCCTTAAATACAAGGGGAAAGACGATAACGACCTCTCTCTAACCTAATGAGAGATGCTCAGGCTCCGAACATCCATGTACTGCTGGTTCTCAGCGGGCAAGGACAGACACTGCTTCCTAGCATTCTTCTGTGCTTTCATCTCTCCATCCTGATAGGCTGCATCTCATTTAAATGTCTATCATGCTCCCTGTCAGTCGACTGAAAGAAATAATTATCTCCTTAAGCTCATTATACCAGGAACAGCTTTAGCACTTAAAGCCCACTGAGCAGCTGTGAGCTAACACAAGGAACCCATTATATGCTTTTCTTTGAGGGATGAATTTGTCAAACCTGTAAAGGATTTATATATACTGTATATATACAGTGGGGAAAATATTTATTTGATCCCCTGCTGATTTTGTAAGTTTGCCCCCCTTACAAAAAAAAAAGAAGAATCTGTCATTTTTATGGTAGGTTTATTTTAACGAATAGAGACAGAACACCAACCAAAAAATAGTGCTGTGTATTGACAAGAATCTGGTGATACGATACGCATCACGATACAGGGGTTTTGATACGAAATATATTGCGATACTATAAGCAGGGCAATATATTGGGATATTTTTTAGTTTTTAGGAAAAATATATATTTTTAGGAAAGCAAACCTTTTACTTTATACTAATTGTTTAACTAGATCACACTGGGATCTGCATTTGCAATAATCAGTCTCTGTAACATTCAACGTTATTGAACCACTTTTTGTGCAGTACGAGTAAAGGGGGAAAAATGCAGTTTTTAATCATTAGTTAAATGTACAGTATATTTATAAAATCTGAATCATTTAGACTTTGAAAAACTCTTAAACGGGCCTGTACATGTGCCTTCATGAGCAGTGGGACCTTGAGGGCACTGCAGGATTTCAGTCCACTGCGGTGTAGTGCATTACCAATGTTTTGCTTGGTGACTCTGGTCCCAACTGCCTCAGGATCATTAGCAAGCTCCTCCCTTGTAGTTCGGAGCTGATCCCTCACCTTTCTCATGATCATCCTTACCCCATGAGGCAAGATCTTGCACGGAGCTCCAATCAAAGGCCGATCAATGTTTATTTTGTATTTCCTCCATTTCTGAAAAATCGCACGAAAAGTTGTCTCCTTCTCACCAAGGTTCTTGCTGATGGTCTTGTAGCCCATTCAAGCCTTGTGCAGATCTACAATCCTGTCTCAGAATACACAGAATACAGTGCACAACTTCTTTAAACCATCATTTTAAAAATATGCTGTAAAACACTTAGCATTTATATTACTGTATTAATTGGGATAATCAGTATTCAACATTTGGCATGTTAGTCATTATCGTATGTTAAATCACATTCAATGGATCCTTGCTGTAGTTAATGGAAACTCATTTAAATCACATTTACTATACCTATGAAATAAAACTTCTTCACTCCATTAGTCAATTTAGGCCCACCGAGTATTACAATGGACATTTATTAGCATTTAATAATGAAATAGTTTATTGCAACTTAACAGGTACCTTCCCTTTCGTTCTGATGTACAGTTTACTTGTCTAAAGCCCCTTAGGAAAGTACACAGAAACATTTCAGAATCCTTGTCTTGTTTTTTTAGAAAGAAAAACTAAACATCCTGAGAGGCAAAACTGCACTTTTAAACTAAGAAAAACAAAACTTAATTAAATAAATAATAGATAAAAAAAATATATACACTTAAAGCTCTTTTGTCATGTCAGGTTTCACAGAAGCTCTGCATTGGAAATTCAACACAGTATCAAGAGAGTAACTGAGCAAGTTTACTTTGTCAAAAAAGCCATGTATGGAGCTGATTATGTAATACAAACATCAAAATGTATTAGTTTACAAATAATGCAATATGGTAAAAGTGTTTTGAGATCATAACATAGCATTGTGCAAGGAACCACATGAAGATAAGTCTTTATTAACCAATATTTTCACTATATAATCATAATCTTTGTGAAAAGGCATAAAGTTGTTTGTACTGCATCTGGTATTCATTTTAGCTGGAAACTGCAGTGGATTTTTACATGTTTGAAATGTGGAGTTTTGTAAAAATGTAGATATGGAGATGTTTTTCCCGACTAGGTTGGAGATTTTTTAGGATGAATGTCAAGAAAGGTTAATCAGTGTTTATTTTGGTTCTGTAACTTTCTCTAAAACAGTTTGACACGTGTCCCCTCAGCTAATGTTTCCCCCAGGACACCACACACACCTCAGGCCTTCTGTCCATCATCCCAGCGCTCTGTCCTCTGTGACCTTGACTGAGTAATTACCTTGACTTAGTAATGGTCCCCTACCCGTTTAACCTGTCAAGCGTGCACACATCACTCATCACGCAGACACACAAAACACCTGCCATCACACATTTGAAGATGCCAAAAAAACTCACACACATATATGTTCTGTTCTAAAAGCTAGTGAGCTGCCTCAAGACGGAACATTTTCAGGCCACAAAACGCTGCTGACATGTATATAAATGTCCAAATCACAGTTAGGATAATGCCTACGTAGACAGTATGCATCGGGGTAGTTCATAAGATTTAGGAATACTTGCAATCTTAATGCAATAGTTTGCAATAACTTTAGGCTTGCCTATGTGCATGGATTTGTACTGAAATAATGCATAAGTATTTCCATTTTAAGTTCCAAAGTTAGTTCTCTGACTATAAATAATAATACTAGAACATTTTCAGGATCACATTGTGATGCCAGCATGAAATTCTATTCAAATTCAGTTATCCTTTGCAATGCCTTCCCCCATCAATCAAGCAAAAAGCGCTAGACTAATGAAAAAGTAACTTCATTTAGAGACACAGGTAATGGAAGCTCTCTCCACATATGGTCTCCTCTCCTTCACAGTGGGTTGTCGGGTCCCCACCAGAGAACAACTGAAAGACTTATGAAAAATTCACAGCCAGCCAAGATGTGCTCAGGTGCACTGACATACCCATGCGCTTATCTATTGTCCACAAGCTTCTGTCAAGATCCATGCCCATTTGTATTGCAAATATGTACTACTGTGACACCAAATTATATTAAAAAATTACATTACAAAGTTTTACAAAAGACAAAACATTGTATACATGTAAAGAGTTAAATATAAACATATCAATATTAATATGACTGATTATAACATTTAACTAATATTAATAATAATAATATCACATTTAATTACTGATATTTAGGGCTGGGTATCGAGTTCAATATTTTTTAGGCAGCGACTGAATTGTGTTCGTCTGAAATGGTGATTCTGTCTGAGCTATGCATTTTAAAATGAAAACGCACGAGTGTAAACGGAGACTAAAAGATGTGGAAAAGATCAAAAGTGTGGCTGCATTTCACCAATGCTTGTCTGTCTCCTGAAAAAGCAGGCATGCTCATTTTTTGGAAGAACTGCCGAGTACTTCAAAGATCTCGAGTGTGTAGCAGTAAGCCTCACATACTGATTGGAAACTCTTCATTTTGCACTGAAAACTATTTGAAATTTCTTAAACTATTTGCACTGATTTATCATGTTGGTTACATTCTGTTCCTTTGTGCAGTGGCTCAGGAGATGAGTCTTGCTTATCAAAAAGAAGTTATGAAAGTATACATAACATTTTTTTAAGGAACATTTGGGTTAACCATATCTGACAATAATGTTACATAACAGAATTATGCCAGAGCAAATCCGCTGGAGTAGGATCTGAAAATATATGTGAAATTATAAAGTAACAAACACAATTCATCAAAAGTGAGCTCTTCCATTTAAGAAAGGGATACTTGACAGCTGAACTGTCTGGAAATGAAAAACTTCCAAGATTCCCGATTGATGGCTCTATTAGTGGCTTATTTGATCAACAGTGTAATTATTTGCATCAGCAAATCTTGTCAGACCTAATTTAGCAAACTTGTCAAGGTTCCCCTCTTGCTAGTTACCTGAACATGCGTGCAGCAGGGGCGTCACTAGGCCCTTTTTAAACTTCTGCCCAGCCCCCCTAAAAAATTATTTGATTAATACATTTTTGATCGCTTCAGTCCCCTTTAAAAAAACTCATTTGAAATGGCGGCAAGCTGCGTCGAGTTTCGGCTCCTCCCCTTATCTGAGTCTGCTTGGATTTAGCGCATTTTTCAATCTGCAGGGGCGCCGAGTAGAGCGAACATCAGAGAGCACAAGGTGTGTGTCGTGTGTGCGTGCATTTATTGATAGATTGCTAATGCTATGATATTACATCTGCATCGGTGCAGTTCTTTGTCATAAATGCATTGCAGTTTACATAATGTAATGTTACTGGAGCATTGGGAGCACACGGGACGGCTCGGTTTCTCATCCAATAGCAATACGTTTCGCTGCGTTCACCTTCAGCCCTTGTGTGATAGTTGTTTTTTATTCCTACAAAAATGAAGTGATTAACACCCATGAAAACATACTTTAGATTCAGAAAACGATCATGATTTATTTTCATTTACTTTTTAAAATTACAGACATATAGTATTAGTTAAAATACTTCAAATTACATCAATTTGCATGGGGTGACTTTATGAATATCCAACCGTATTGTTGATTATAAAGGCTAAAAAACTAAAATAATTTATATTTCATAGTAGATGGATATACGAAATTTTTTCTTGTCGTGCGGGAGTAGGTCTGCAAATGAGCAACAGTCAGGTGAGAATAGAATGTAGACAGCCTCTCACACACACAATACCACTGTGTTCCCAAGATTCATTTCAGTCATTGAACCCTGACATTGTTTTAATTGTCTGCCAATTTCCCTGTACATTTTATAAGAAAAAGCAGTGGTATCGTCAAAGGAAAAAATTCCTATCTGAAGTTTGTAAAACAGTAAAATGTTGTGTTTGTACTGGAAACATGTGTGCGTGTGTTTGTACAGTGAATGAATCAGGAGGGGCCTCATTGTAAAAAAAAAAACAAAATCGACATTCCCTATTTTCTATTGGTCACATCCAATAATTATTTTTTTATTACAGTGTTGTATATGGCTCAGTCAGTACTCCTACTCCCATATATGAAATACAGGGAATACAATGGAATAGTGGATTGCAGTAAGGTTAGTAGCATACCACCCTACCCTAATAGTCAAATAATATTTTTTTTAATCATACCCTTATTGGGGGCTGAGCCCCCCTAAAATCAAAATCCTAGAATCGCCCCTGCCGTGCAGAATGATTCCTCAAAAGAATGTTGTGCACAAAGCACAAGGCTCCTTTACTGCAATTAATATCTTACTAATGCACAAAGCATTAGTGATAGTTGAGTCATTCCTAAAGTACGGAAAATTATACATTCTACAATTTATACCAAATCATTTACTCAATTCTTTTCATTAGAGCTTTTTTTTGAAGCAGGTTTTTTCGCATGTGCTACAAGCCAGAAAAAAAAGATATGTTCCATTTCAATTTCAAAAAATGGAAAATAATCTTTTGAGACTTTCATATTTCCTATTTAAATTCTGCTTGAACCTGGACAGGAAAAGAATTAGGCCTGTGGGTTTATTTCCCCAAAGAAACTGACCCTGCTATGTATTAATGCAATGTTAGAAGAATTCCCATTTATGCACTGCAAAGGTGGAAGTTACACAACTGAAAAGCAAACGAAAAAAAAGAACAGCTAAAAACATCAACCTTGTTTAAAAATAATAGTTCAAACAAAAGAATTAAAGCTTTACTCTTAAACAAAAAAAGCTTTTAAATAACTTTTCACTTTTTATTATTTTAACATCACTACTATTATTTTAAACAAGGAGTCTTTTTGAGTAGTATTTTTATTATTATTATTGATGATGATGATGATATCATTTAGATCTTTAATTGTTATTATTATTAATATTTTTATTTATTTTTTGCCTGTTTATCTGGACATTTTTAACCATGTTTACTTACTTCTAATGTAAATGTATTGTACATAATTGTTTTTGTATTTTTAGTGATGAAAAGCAAATTTCATAATTTGGAAATGAATGGATAACAACGAACAGAACAGAATAAAATATCTGTTTTAATGGACACAAGAAGTGGGTCGAGAAGTTTTCTGTTTTGGAATATTTCACTCTTTGGAAATGAATGGATAACAAAAGAATAGAATAGAATAGAATAGAATAGAATAGAATAGAAATTTTACATTAAAAAATAGCTCACTTGAATTACAGTATATGCTCAGTGTTTTCACAGTCAGAGAAAATCTTTAAAAATGTGAGCGTTTTGTTCTTTACAAAACTAAAAAAGTCAAAGATCATGCGTACATAAATATTTGAAGTTATGATCAACTATAAAGAAATTAAACTAAACCTTGGGAGTACAACATCTAGAAAATATTTAGAAATTTTATCCCAAATGACTGGAAAAGCCAGAAAAATTAATTTGGTCAAAAACCGTGGGAACTCTACATGCTGAAGAAGACGTGAAAGACTTCCAATACGCTGCTCTTGTGCTGTCATAAAGCTAAGCGTGATCTCTGCTGTCCATCGAGGAACGCAAGAGAAGACAAACCATCGAAGGATGTTCATGGTGTCTGACGGGCTCAGATAACTCTCCACACATCTGCTCACAGCGACTGCCATTGCCTTTCTCTGACTCCTCACAGCAGTCCTCAGTGAGAGAGGACCATCCGCTGGCAGAGACCAAAACAAAAGCAAGCCTGTGAGCATCTGCCTATCCCTGACAACTGGCTACTGTGATAACCCAGCAGACAAACAGCACGCAAGGACTTAAAAAGCCATGGACAGTGCACGGACTGCAAAGAGCACTTAGGGACGTGACAGTAAAAAGCATTAAAGACCCAGGGATAAGTACACTGGATGGCAGCATACACAAAACTGCTTAGAAAAAGAGACAAATAGTGAGTGAGCCGAGCACAATACTAATGAGTTTTTGAACACAAAAGTTTTGTGTGTGTTAGCGTCATTATCTCATTCTAAATACTAATATGCACTATTCACCAAAGAACCCAAACTATTTTTTTATCCTAAAACCATGGTGCATTATCATAATGAGTTACACAAATCCCACAAGAATATGCATATCCTTTTCCCAAAAGCTTGAGCTTCTTTCCACTGTTCAGAGACACGTCTGAGGGGACTGCGTTTGCCAGGACCTGTTGGAACAGAAGTACTTCCGAATGCATTACACATCGAGCTGGCTCTAAGCTCAGGCTGTTTGAACATGCTGCTCACTTACTCGTCTGTCAGGGTAGATATATCCCCACCGCTCCCTCGGCACAAAGACACAACAGTTATCGCTTTAGGATCCTGCACTGCAATTAACCATACCCCATTCACCCAGGTGTTTAGGAGAGAAAAAGGACCTGGAAATGAAAGAAACGCCTCTATACTTTCAACCAGATTAGCTTGGCTTCTCACCAGCAGTGTGTTGATAACAATTTAGCTTGTCTAAAAGCTGCCTCAGGAGGCTCTTTAAAAACTGAAATCTGTTCATACTGAATGTGAAAGGCCAGTCAGGAGATATTTGATGTTTTACATACAATTATGAAACTGAGGTGGGCTAACCAAATAAAAATCAAGTGGCTGATAAAATATCCTATTTCCTGTTGCAAATGGTTAGGAAAATAAGCATTAAACCAAATTTTGAATGTTGGGAGGACCTTATAAATTGCTCAAAAGTGAAAGTAAAACATTTATTATTTATTCAAAAAAATTCTATATAACATCACATAGTGATGTGATAGCCATTCAACATCCATAAACTCATTAGCTAGTTAGAAAAAAGAACAGAGGAGAATTTTGATAAATAAATGCACTATATTACATACTCATTATATTTTTGCTTAACCTGTTAGTGTTGTCTTTATTATTTCATGATAGTTTTTAGCCCATCATTTAAACATTTCAACAACAAAAAAGTGGGAGTAAAAACAATTTTTAAAAAGTTCATATGAAACTGCCACAAACATGCAATTTAAATGATTGTAAAACTCAGTTTTATTATTATTACATTTAATGTACTATTTTAAAAAATAATAATAAATCATATAAAAAATGGGTTCATTTTGGGTTTTGGTGTATTTATATACATAATGTTCCTGTGGCTTAAAGTGGTAGAGCATTGCGTTAGCAGCGCAAGGTTGTGGGTTCGATTCCCAGGGAACACATGAAAAACTGTTAGCCTGAGTAAGTCGCTTTGGATAAAAGCGTCTGCTAAATGCATAAATTTAATTTAATTAACATTTTATTTTATATTTATATATAAGTATCTATTTTAAGAGCATTGATTCAATTTATCCTATGTCTCAACATCAGGTCAGTACAAGCAATGAAAGACAACAAACAAAAGAAACAAAAAACAAACAAAAGGATGAAACATGGAAAACAAAAAGCAATAGGAAAAATAAAATGTAGATTCAAGAACCAGCTGAACAGCATGTTAAAGCAACACGTTATTCCAACCTGGCTTGTAAGTGATGCCAAGGCAACATGTGCATCTTGCATCTTGCATCTTTCATCCTTCAAGATTCTCTTACCTCAGTGTTTAAAACAGACAAGCTGAAGATACAGGAAGACTCAAGAGAAAGCATGTTTAAGTGAGTAAAAAAATGGACAGAATGCTCAGTAGCAAGGCAATTGTAGACAATTTTTTACCAAAGAACATATTAGATTCACAGTCATTCCTTTGGACTACATTTTTCTGGGACCAAATCATCTTTCCTGTTTTCTTCTTAGGTCAATAGGTGACATGTATTAGGATTAGGCCCAAAAACAAACCGGCCCAACGGGAATCCTCCCGGCGCTCCCGATTAGCCAATCCGGGCCTGCGCACAGAGATTGTTCCAGATTCTCTGAATCTTTGGATGATATTATGCACTGTAGATGATGATAACTTCAAACTCAATTTTGCAATTTTCCTCTGAGAGACTCCTTTCTGATACTGCTCCACTATTTTTCGCCGCAGCATTGGGGGAATTGGTGATCCTCTGCCCATCTTGACTTCTGAGGGACAGTGCCACTCTGAGAGGCTCTTTTTATACCCAATCAAGTTGCCAATTGACCTAATAATTTGCAAATTGGTACTCCAGCTGTTCCTTATATGCACATTTAACTTTTGCGGCCTCTTATTGCTACCTGTCCCAACGTTTTTGGAATGTGTAGCTCTCATGAAATTCAAAATGAGCCAATATTTGGCATGACATTTCAAAATGTCTCACTTTCAACATTTGATATGTTATCTATATTCTATTGTGAATAAAATTTAAGTTTATGAGATTTGTAAATTATTCCATTCCTTTTTTACTCACAATTTGTACAGTGTCCCAACTTTTTTGGAATAGGGTTTGTACTTTAAGGACAATTAAATATATAAAATATAGGTCCTAAAGCAAAACCACATATCTATTTGAATGACTGCAACAAAATATAAAACTGACAAAATGTGTATATCTATATATAACTATATAAAAGTGCAAGAGTTGCTTTATCTGAATAGAATAAAATTGAGTGTGCAGGCCTGAGATTCAACAGTAGAGTCCAATCAGAACACAAGCTCTGAATTAAAGGGAAGACTGCAGACCTCAGAGTAATACAACATGATTTAATAGGACTTTGATAAAAGGGCTTTTTACATTCTTATATGTATCTGAATTGATTCAGGAGATTTTTAATTAAAAACAGTCCAAAAGAGATGTATGGTGTGTCAATAATGCTGAATTGGGGGTTAACTGAATTGTGGTTTCGCAATGAGCAGTCAGAGCATTACAAATGAAATTAGTCATTCAACGTATTATCACGCTGCTCCTTACATATTGGAATAATGATCCTTAAACAGTAATTGCATCTTTAGTCACCTTTCTGATCTGTGAACAGATGCTGAAATAAAGCCCCTGCAGCTGCATGAGCTTTATTTGCTTTGCTTCAGCCACATTAACTCACTTTTACTTTTCATGCCTCTGTATCTCCGCAAAATTGATACATCCTGGCTGTACTGGGCCAATAAACATCATAACTTTTTAATACTTTAAAGATCAGAAATTGTATTAATTGTATTTATTTATTTATTTATTTTACACAATGAGTAGTTTTATGTTTTTTTAATTCATCTTATTTAACAGGATAAATAATACAATCTGAAAAATTATTATTTCTTATTAATTATATTAAAAACATTTATATTTTATATATATTTTTTATTGTATAAATATTTCTAAATATACAATTATTACAAAAGTTGATTATTTAAAAAGAATTTTCACATATTCCAGTATTTACAATTTGCACATTTTATTACCAAAGAACTGAAACTGAAACTGAAAAAAAAAAGAAAAAAAAAAAGGTTAGGTAAGGTTAAGGTTAGGGGTAAATTTAGTTATGAGAAAAAAAGAAGATAAAAAAGTGACAGGGAAGGACATCTGAACTGTGAACACACACCCGGAGCAGTGGCACCCGGGGAGCAGTCGGGGGTTCGGTTCCTTGCTCGAGGGCACCTGTCGTGGTATTGCCAGCCCGAGACTCAACCCACAACCTTAGGGTTAGGAATCAAACTCTTTAACCATAAGGCCATGACCTACCCTGACACCTCTCATAACAAATGCTTTGTCAGAGGGTTTTGGCACAGTTAGGACTTCAAAAGTTTCACATTCCCCAGACACTGTTGTTGGACCAGCAGCGCACAAACACTTACTGAACTGAGTTATAGCAGAAATTGATTTCCACCCAAGTCGTAATTTCAATCTGCTTGCTACAGTATGTATTACATTCCTCCCATAAAAGTATGAGACAAAAACCTCATCTGTCTGTGGGAAGTGAGACGGGTATTGAAATTTTCCCTCTGAGCCAAATCTTCATAACAGAGCACAAGCAACAACTTTGAACAAACAATTGAGTGCTCTCAATATAGTTGTACTGCCGAACAACAACACCCGATGGGACTTCACTGAACACCTCAGACCCAATTTCGCAACAATTATACTGAATTTAACAGCGAACAACTCGTGCTAATGAAGCAGATGGCAGACTGGAGTTATCAGAGTCCCTCAGGCAGATATATGAATGTGATTACATATTACTTCTGATTAGAAACCATGGCCTACAAAGAATATTTCTCTCGTCTATTTGTTGCAAAATACATTCTCATGTGACTCAGTTTTACTGGCTAAATTCAACCAAAAATCATCCAAATATCTTTCTTAGACTTAACTTAAAATATAAGATGGCAGATAGGTACGGTAGGATCGGTCCGAGTGTTTTTAAGGTGACGGGTCAATACACTCAACTGTATGTCAGTTCTAAGTTCTAATACCTTTCATGTGTTTGCAATGTGCAGAGTGAAGAGCCCTTGTGATGCAAAGCTATACATCAGAAACACACTCCAGATCCCTGCTGCTGCTGCAAGAGACTAAAGAACATCACGATCACTCCAGACACATGAGCTGTGAGCGGCAGGAACAAAGACTCTCTGCAGACATCTCTACTGCAGTCAGAGAAAGACATGAATGAGGGGTGCTGGACAGCCTTGAGATCTGGCTGTCTCTGTCAGACATAGCCTGAAATTACAACTCAAATAATTTCAGCTCAAATACAGTCTTTGCTGTAGTACAAACTGTTGCTCATTCTGAACTACAGCAGCACAATTTGATATATTTAATATTCATGTTGCTAATATATCAATGCAAGATAAAAACGGCCATCAAAACATGAAAAGGTTGCATAATAAAATAACAAATTAAAACAAAATAATAAAACAATTATTTAACTGTAAAAACAATGCTATATTATTATAAAAATAAATATAATAACATAAACATTATTTATTATTAATATTGTTATTGTTGTTGTCGTCGTCACAATAATATTTAATAATGTTCCAAAACTATTATAATTAAAACATATATTTTTGAAACACTAATAAATACTACTGCATTATTATTATTATTATTATTATTATTATTATTATTATTATTATTAAAGCTGAAAGTTGTTACTTTGAACTAGAGTAGCAAAAAAAAAAAAATATATATATATATATATATATATATACATATATATATATATACATACACACATACACACACACGCACACACATACATACATACAAAATCCATTCCAACAAAACATTTAACATTTCATATTTCTGTTGCTAACATTTCAAAGCTTTAAAAAAAATTCCCATTAAAACAGCAGCTTACATAAATCTTGCATAATAAAAAATATACATGAATAATATTAATAATAATATTTCATAAACTATATTTTATTTTTTATATGCAGATTTTTGTATGCACAAGGAGTCTGACAACAGCCAGCACTCCACACAGAGATCTGATCTCACATCATCCAGTCTGTCTGGGATTACATGAAGAAACAGAGCAAACTGAGATAAGTCTAAATTCAGAAGAATTGTGGCAACGTCTCCAAGACACTTAAAGACATCTATAATATGTCTATCTACAGTGCAACTGTCATATTGAACGCATGTAATCTACAGTATGTCTAAAAAAGAATGAGGGTCATTTGCCCTGAACACATAGACACTGACATCAAGTGCCGTATGTGGACGTCTCCTGAAACGCACAAGACTCTGTAGACTCTGGTAAAAGAACATGTGGGTCTCAATGGCGATGGCCATCTGCACAGCTTCCAGGGGGCTGCTGGCTTGATGGACTCACGCCAGGGTGGAGAAACAGTCCATTCATTCCCAGCTTTAGTAACGTGTGATGTCCTGAGAATGAGACTCCTGACACCTACTTCTGCATTGGCGTAAACAAACATCCCAAAGATAACTTCAAAATGTCTGTGACGACAAGAATGACCTTAAGGAACTGTTAAAGTTGTGAAAATGATGAAATGTAAAATCACAAACGTGATGTCATCACTGCCAGCCGCAGCCAAATGGAACAAAGAGCTTCCCAAAGAGTCACTTATGAGGTTCCATTTTAGCTATTATGTTACTTTAGACTTACTTTTAGAATATATTTGCATATGTATGCAGCTCAGTAGGTTTTAGAACAGAGCTGAATACTTCTGAGTTCTGATCTAGATTATGGTCAGAAAAACACATGTGTAAATTCCAAATCAACCACTTCCAAGCTTATAGGACATTATTGATGAACCAAGGCATAATGTGCCTTCCTAATCAGGGAAAGAGTAACCTGGAAACACCATCTCTTTAATGACACAAACAATATATGAAAATATGCTTTAGTAGGAGGAACATACTCAGACAAGAAACTAGCCAATAATTGCTCAGACAAGAAACTTCCCAAAACTATTATTTTTGCCAGAAATGAATGATACCGTAAACCATGCAGCTTGCATTTTTTGACAAAATTTTAACTTGACTGGAGTAACTGAACTAAACTGAATATATATTATATATATATATATATATATATTGTTCATTCAGCATTTTTTCATGATAGATTTAACATCATTGTGATTTCATAGGGCATTTTGATTTTACCCTTTGATGTCAAAGCAAAGATGCCATCTAAGGTTTGCGGTTTGTACAGGACTAACTTGACTGTCTGCTTGCATCATAAAAGCACACAACATCACTTCTGTGGGCACACATAGCTCAACAAGGGTGATGACTCACTAGCATAAAAGAGCTTCAAAACCACATAAATACAGCCAAGTAAACATCAAATATAGCATAGTCAGTATGTGCATGTGTGTGTCTTCTGAACAGTCTAACAGAGCAGTCGCTCCTCATCCAGGTAGCATCCAAATGATGGAATTCACACAGCCCTTTTGCTAAGGCAGACAGGAAGGTAATGCACCTTCACTTCCTCTCCCAGAATCACAGAAGATAAGACAGATTCATGAGAGAGGAAGAAGAGAATAAGTGTATGGCATCATGGTCTATTTATAAGGACTATCCAAAGTGTCTACATTCAAAGATCCTGTGACTCTGAGAAAAAGATCCTGAGAATTCTCTCCCAAAAACAGAGCAGAAATATGACTTTGGTACTTTAAAAGTGAGGCAATATGGCAGTAAGATCTGCATCTTACTGTTCTCAGATATTAAAATGCATGCGGCATTTGAAATGTGACATAGGCCTGCTTAATAATGCCTACAAAAGCAAATAATATTTTCTTCAACTATATGCACTTTCGGAAACACTCTATAACATATTTTTACTCTCTTACTAGTTTGACTAATTTGGCTACTAACAATATCACAGTTGCTCCACAAATTTACAGCCTGATTGCAAAAGATACACACGCACACACACACATATATATATATAAACATATATACAGACAATATATATCTGATATAAAAAGTGTGCCAATTATGATATATGAAATCTGTTAGTTTTAATAAAAATAAATCAACCCTTTGGAAATAAAAGCGACCAGAGGTCATGAAACACTCATTATTTCAGAGTTGAGAAGCATGGAGGCAGGTATATTTTCGACACCTATTTAAGAAAAAAACACACTGAAAATACACTATAAATCTATTTATCAATGCAGTATTTTGCAATGCAGGATTTAATGAAGCAACACAAAGCAATTGACACGGTTGAAATTTATCAGGTTCTATACGTAGTGATACAAACACAGTAAATCTCACTGATTAATAAGTCGTTTATAGCTACACTTTATGGTTTGGGTTTCGTTTTATGAGGATTCATGACAGATTTTTGTGATTCACTTCATAATATTAAAAGAATTTCTGCCTCATGTGGCTGCAATGTGAAACAGGAAAATAGGTCTTTCAAGAGGAAACTATGAGCACTTGGGAGGAAACCCCTCACAAACAATGAAACAGGTTTTATCCTGTGAACTGCACAGTTAATAAAACTACCGGCTTTATTTCATTGATTGGAGACATTGTGCCTCATTTCTGATGTGCTGTTTGTCGGCAAGAGGCAAAACTGGGGCAACATGAATTTTAAATGCTTCCTGTGAATTACAAAAGCCATGCGCTCAAAACATGGTCAGTGAAATCTTCCCTTCAAGCTATCTGGAGCAAAAAATAAGACACGTTTTTGGTAATAAACGGATTCCAGTGCCTGCAACTGATATGAGACTATTTGGCCCTTCCGCAATGGCCCTATCTGTCAACCGGGCTGAGGAAACAATGCAATGATCCCTGATTGTTCCGAAAATGTCAGCTTTTCATCAACACTAAATTCTCTGTGTTGCAGAGGGCATGGACGAGGCATGAAAGAGAGATAGGCACACACATGCCTGGGGTTCTCCCAGAGGTCTGTGGCTTTACGCGAGCTGCTTGCTCTCCGCTGCTCAGTGCTGTTCTGTGAGATCAGAAATGCTGTCGGAGGGGAGGAAGGCGGAAGACACAGAACATTAACTTCACTTTAAGCTTCAGTTCCACACCATAAATATCTTCTCAGTATTGAAATTTAGTTTAATGACGACCTAAAATTTAGGAAGGACAGATAGATAAAACATTGGATGCACGGTATTTATTTATAATTTCGTGGAAGTACAGGTATAGTTAAAAATGCTGCATTTGAATAAAAATTATTTGTTTAAAGTAAATCAGCATCTTGCTCCTACCAAATGAATTTGAATGCACCTGATTTCATACTTACGACTTAATTAAACTCGTAAATAGAAACTTCCCAGGAGGACTTGTGCACTATATGAACCAGTTCGTTCCAAACCCTGCATGAGAACATACAGGCATTATTCAGAATTAGTGAGTGTCATACTGTATGAGGTGCTTACTGAATTTGTATCATTTCCACCCAAATGTACCTACTGATGTCATGGCTGAAAAGAAAATGAAACGCCACATTCACTGGAGAGTGAGTTGAATATAATGAAAATTATAGATGTCAACAATAATTACTAATAATTACCTTTCCAACTTTTCTATTTCTGAAATACCCTTCCCCCATTTTTATTTTAAATGCACTGCAGCGATCACTGCATGAATCACTTTTATAGCCGTTTTTTTTTATTATGAGTCACAAAGACTTATGCATTACTTAATGCATTACACCGAACACGTTGTGTGCAATGTTAAAAACAGAGCAGATGCTGCTATAATGTCCCTTAAAAAAAATCCCAGCCAGTCAAGATAGCAATGCATTGTTACTCCAGCAAGGGTGCAACAGATGAGGTTTGAATCTGGCTTACTCATGATAAGCTTCATGTATGTGTTGTCATCAAAAAGATAATTTGTGGATTAAGGGTGTAATTTTTCCGGTTTCTAAAGGACAATATGTATTTGCTGAAGCAACAGTCCTATTTGTATCATTTTAGAACTCTACACACACAATGCCAGAAGACTGTGACTAATGCTTTGGACACAGTTACACTTGCCTGACGTTAACAGGGCTCACTAGATATGCATGGAAACCACAACTCTCAATTTAACCATCGTATTTCACCATGAAATCAGCAGATTTAATTTAGCCGAACAGCTGTTTCACTTCCAAACCCCTGGATAGCCATTATTGCCTTGACTGCTTCTGTAGTCTTGTGAATCAACTGACCATAAGGTCACATTTCCATGGTCTGCTATCTGTTGTTGTCCATGACTGGAATTGTTTGGAATATAGCTTCGGAGAAGTGTTAAAAGGTGAGCTTGTTACATTGCATCTAACCAAAAGTTTGGTTTTAAATTAACCTATTAATAATGTTGATGGAAGACAACACATGACTAGTTCAGGTAAATGTTAACACTTCAGCTCTTGGGTTATAGCTAATATTTAATGGAATGATCAGAACATTCCCTTTTACAGGGAATTTTACAGTCATTAATGATTAGTCAGTGCTCTTTTCTGATAAAATAATTCCCAAAACAAGGAATAATTTTTTTTTTTTTTAAGGCTGCATTTACTTGATCCAAAAATATTATGTGAAATAGTATTACAATTTAAAATAACAGTTTCTATTTGTATATATATTTTAAGATGTCATTTATTTCTGTGATGGTAAAGCTGAATTTTCAGCATCATTACTCCAGTCTTCAGTGTCACATGATCCTTCAGAAATTATTCAAATATATTGATTTGGTGCTTAAAAAACATTTATTAGTATTAACAATGTTAAAAACAGTTATGCTGCATAATATTTTTTGTGGAAGCTGTGATTCACTTTTTCTAAATTATTTGATAAACTGAAGTTCAAAAGATAATGTATTTTAAATAATAAATATTTTTAAATAATAATGTATTATAATATTTTTTATTTAAAATAATGTTATATAATTGTAAAACTTTATAAATGTGTACTGTCATTTTTGATCAATATTATGAGTCCTTGCTGAACTAAAGTATTAATTTCTTTTAAATAATAAAATACATTTAACAGTATATATATGTGTGTATAAAATATGAAATTGCAAACATTTAATTTAAATTTGATTTTCAAATAGGTTTTCTGAAAACTAAACACGGTTACTGCCAAGTGTGTTACTGTGTTGCTGTGTCAGACTGTTCAGGATATACAAACTATTTGTGTGTAGTGATGGGAAGTTCGGATCATTTTACCGACTCGGACTTTTGAGTCTCGTTCAGCAAAATGAACGAATCTTTTTTCGAGTCATTTCGTTCATTTTAGCAAAATGTAATGAAAATGTTATGTGTTACTTCCCCAACACATCTAGTACTTATGCAAACGTTGATCCCACTAAAAACAATACAAAACTAAAATGCTATAAGATACAGAAAAAAAAATTCCTTCTTTACCTGGGTCTTCAGTCTGTGATTAGCTCACCTCACCTCTTATCTGACAAGAAGTCCTCGGGTTTAAGTCATTCCTTAATCACGTGACAGCCACATACGCAAAACTAACGCAGTCTTGAGTCGGAAAGAGAATTGATTAGTTCATCTCATGAGTCTTTCGGGTCTCGGGTCGAGTTTGACTCGTTCCTTAATCACGTGACAGCCACATACGCAAAACTAACGCAGTCTTGAGCCGGAAAGAGAATTGATTAGTTCATCTCATGAGTCTTTCGGGTCTCGGGTCGAGTTTGACTCGTTCCTTAATCACGTGACAGACCCATACGCTATTTCTGACATTTCTGTCACTGTGTTTTTGTTACTGTTTGTTGAGGATCTGTGGTTTGTTATCATTTTATAAATAAATAAAACCCTGTTATAAATAAAATATTGATTAATTTGTCTTTTTGACTGTCTATCGGTAAATAAACACTAGGCTATATAATAATATAATAATTCAAGCTTACAATAAAAAGTATTTATACTAGTTTGTTCATTTTTACTCCAATTTTGAGTTTGCTAGTATAATAATTGCTTTTCCTGGGCAGACTTGACATATTGGTGTAATATATGTATAAGAAGATTGCTCAAAAAAGGACATTATGACATATACATTAAAAGCAAATAAAATTTTGAATTTGAATTATTAATGTTAGTTTAAAACATTAAGGTTATGATAACTTCAGCTTTAACAGTTTTAACCCAGCTCAGAGTGAGGAGGATACTTCAGATCCTGGTGCTACTGCCAGTGCAGGGGCCATGTTTTGGGAAGACTTTGACGAGAGGGTAGCAAGCTTGAGGCCTTCTGCTACCTCTTCTAAGACCTCAGATGCTATAAAGGTGCAGGCCTACCTTGCAGAGCCACTCTTACCCCGCACATCAGACCCTCTGGCCTGGTGGAGGAGATGTTCACCAGTATACAAAAGCCTTTCTGAAGTCACAAAGACAAGACTTTGCATTGTGGCCACATCTGTGCCATCTGAAAGAATTTTTTCTAAAACTGGGCAGATTATCTCAGATAGAAGAAACAGACTCAGCCCATCCAAGGTCAGGGAGCTTGTTTTTTTTTTTAATGCAAACATGCCTTAAAGCAAGTCCTAAAAATATAGCCACAGTGTGTTATTTATTTTAAAGCTTATTTATTTTTATTTATTTAGAAAAAGACTAGCTTGTTGTGCAATATTTTTGTTGTTGTTGTGATTTTAAAGGTAATTTGTTATTGTTATAAGGCTCCGTAGCTTTAGTATCTCTTCATTTTCATTTATTTTTATTTAAATGGTTTAAAATTATTTGGGGAATAGTTATACTCTTTGATATAAAGTTTTTATTTTGGCACAAAAGTGTTATTTATTTTAAAATGTATTCATTTTAAATTATTATATATAAAAAAGCAAAGCTTGTTGTGCAATATTTAGTTTTTCTTTTTTTTCTTTTTTTATATTGTACTTTTAAAGTTCATTTGTTAAGGTTATTAGACCCTGTGGCTTTATTATCTTTTAGTTTTATCTTTATTGTACTTTTTTATTATTTTGATTTATTTTGGAATAGTTGTCCTCTTTGTTACAAAGCTTTAATGGCACAAAAATAAACAATAAACAACAATTCAAAAGTATGTACACAGTGTTTTTTAATGTTTATAAAGTGTCATATGTTACAAAAGTATGGTTTATACAGACAATCTGATTTAATAATTACTCTAGCCAATGTTGTCACATCACGGGACAAAAGAACGAACAACCCGAAGAACCGAAAGATTAACTAATCAATTCTCTCTCCGACTCAATACTGCATTCTTTTACTGTCTATGGTTTTAGCGTACGGGGCTGTCACGTGATTAAGGAATGACTCGACCCGACCCGAAGACTCATGAGATGAACTAATCAATTCTCTTTCCGGCTCATATTGCATTGGTTTTAGCGTATGTGGCTGTCACGTGATTAAGGAACGAGTCAAAAACCCGATAGACCCAAACTATGAACTAATCAATTCTCTTTCCGGCTCAGACTGCATTGGGTTAGCGTATGGGGCTGTCACGTGATTAAGGAACGAGTCAAAAACCCGATAGACCCGAACTATGAACTAATCAATTCTCTTTCCGGCTCAAGACTCCATTGACTGACAGGTGAATCCATAGACATGTATGGTGAATCACTACTACTAGAACAGAACCTATAGAATAACGCGCATGCGCGACTGAACGAATCACTCCCCGAGACGACTCGTTCTTCCCGAGTCACATTAAAGATTCGTTCAAAATGAACGAATCGTTCAAGAACGACACATCACTATTTGTGTGTGTGTGTGTGTGTGTGTGTGTGTGTTGACTTTATCTGAATGGCTTACTTGTAGCCTCTGAATATTAAACTGACACTAGAGAAAGTATTTAACATATGAAAACAATATACCATACACTTTACCTTTAATATCATCTAACATTATGCCAATGTAATTAGCAAGTAAAAACTGAAAAAAAAAATTTCAATCATTAACTGACATTAATGATTTACTAGCAATTGACAAGTTGAATACTGAAAAGCAAATAAATGTGCATTCATACACTATAAGCACAGTCAGATAAACAGCTCTTTATCTTATGAATGCCAGGTGAATGTTTTGACAGAGGTTTTTATTCCTACCCCAGGTATCCGGTCTTTATATGCAGCCAGGGGAGCTGCTAATCTATGCAAATGTACAGTGCAGTGGGGCGATAGGAACAAAACTTTCCAGTGTTCTGACAATAAGCATACCTCATAAAATTAGCTGCTCTGGCCAAGTCCAATGAGTGTGTGACGAGTGGGGCGGGGCCGAGAGACGTGGGAACAGGAGCGAGGCCGGTGGAGTGATTGGAGATGAGCGACACCTGCTCGACCCACTGGTCTCGAGTCCCACGGAGGAGATGGAGGGATATAAAACCGGAGCGACGACAGTGAAGGACGAGAGAGGACCAGGCCTGGGTTTTAGTTTGTGTTTTGCTTTTTATGTGTGCGCGTCAGTCATCCGTGAGGGGCTGACGCGCTGTTTTGTCTTTATTTTGATTATTAAAGCTTTCATTTTGATTGTCTGCCGGTTCCCGCCTCCTTCTTCCCGAAGATTACGGAGTTTTAATTGTTACAGAGTGATTTAAGCAATAGTAATGAGAGGGGGAAAAAAACTATTTTCACTCAAAAATTGCTAGTAAATTTCACAAATGATTATTAAGAAATCACAACTAAAACATGAATAAAAAAAAAAAATTAAGTAGAAAGTCTGAAATAGAATTTTCTGTGAAAAAAGTAATCCTTTGTTTTATTTAGAATTTCCAAAAAAAGCAAAAAAAAAGTTTTTTTACAGTGTGGGTGAAAATTGCGAGATACGATCACATTTAGTTTTGCTGGGCATAATTTCAGTAATTTCAATAAGAATTTCTTGTGTGAAGGCATAAGTTTTATGCACAGAAAATCGCCATGCTGACCAAAAGAAAGTTGTTTGGTTTGAACGTGACCTCTGTATGACTTGTGCCTCATACATTGCTACATTTGACAAGGGTCCATTTTGGCAGCAAAATATTGCTGAGATTTTACTAATGTGTTCATACCTTTAGCTGCAAAATTGAAGATATTATCTGTGTGCAATCACATACACTGTGAGTTACACAAAGTGCAATACTTACTATTAATGGTTTACACTACAATAAACCAATATTTTACAAATAATAATAAAAAAAAGACAAATAACACATTGAATTAAACATGATTTTTTTTTTCAAGTACTGAACTAGTATTTTCCTGTAAAACATATTCCAGTAACATTTTGTTTACAGTTTCAAAAAAATAAATTTCTTATAGCGTACAACAAGGTCTGCAAACTTTAACCCAATGCTGAGAGTAAGTGTTCATATATGGCATATTTTTTTTAATCAAAAAAATGAAAGATGTTTCCACAATAGCAAGGTCAAGTTGGATGTCATCTCTTCCCGCCCTTTGATTAATACAGCAGACGTGCAGCAGATCCACTTGATATTTATCATGTACATTCAAAGATTGGAAGTCTGCTATATGACAAATGCAAAACATTCTGTAGTTCATCTACCCAGTCTGCATTATTTTTCTGCCATTTATTTGTATTCTACTAACATACGACTCTTGATTAAAGTAAATCCTGATGGATATAATATGATTGTTGAAGACAGCACAATTACAGCAAAAAAGCTTTCTGTTCACATTATACTTATTTAACCATTTTCAAGTAATAAAAGCCACCTACAGGGTGAAACATTTCCACTTTATCTGTATAACTGCTTTCATTTAAGACTTTGCGGCAGAGGGAGATTAACAACGACTTGTTCTTAATTAGCCCAGATAAGGCACTTTGTCAAGACTCAGTCTTGTAGCACACGATTGCGAACATGGAAGATCTGTCTCGAAAACTGATGGTTCCTGTGTTCGCTTCGGTGAAAATAACAGATATTTGTTGTCGATTAGGCCTCTCAAAAGCTTTGTATAGGAATCAGATTTTCAAGGGAATTAGAAGCCGTAACATTAACCTTCAAGATAATTATTATTATGAAAAAAAGTCTTATCAATAAGTTCCACAATAATTTTTAAAGGCATTGTTCACCCCAAAATAAAAATTCTGTCTTCATTTGCTCAACTTAATGTCCTTCCAAACATGTATGACTTCCATATTTCTATAGAACATGGCAGAAGATTTTCTGAGAAATGTATGTGCTGTTCACACAATAGAAGTCACTGGTCACCAGAATTGTTTGGTTACTGACACTCTTTAAAATATCTTCTTTTGCATTCCACGGAATCATACAGACATACAGGTTTGGAGTGTCATTGTTGCGTGAGTAAAATTACAGAATTTAAATTTTTGAGTGAAGCAACATTACAGTGGTCAGTTAGACAGGTGCAGGTCATACAATTAGAATACCATCAAAAAGTTGATTCATTTCACTAATTCCAGCCAATATTATATTCATTCATTACACACGGACTGATATATTTCAAATGTTTATTTATTTTAATTTTGATGATTATTACTGACAACAAAGGAAAATCCCAAATTCAGTATCTCAGAAAATTTTAATATTACTTAAGACCAATACAAATAAAGGATTTTTAGAAATCTTGGCCAACTGAAAAGGATGAACATGAAAAGTATGAGCACGTACAGCACTCAATACTTAATTGGGGCTCCTTTCATCTGAATTACTGCAGCCATGCGGCGTGGCATGGAGTCGATCAGTCTGTGGCACTGCTCAGGTGTTATGAGAGCCCAGGTTGCTCTGATAGTGGCCTTCAGATCTTCTGCATTGTTGGGTCTGGCATATCTCATCTTCCTCTTCACAATACCCCATAGATTTTCTAGATCTTGGACCTCAGAAAACACAGTGGACCAACACCAGCAGATGACATGGCACCCCAAACCATCACTGACTGTAGAAACTTTACACTGGACCTCAAGCAACGTGGATTGTGTGCCTCTCCTCTCTTCCTCCAGACTCTGGGACCCTGATTTCCAAAGGAAATTTAAAATTTACTTCCATCAGAGAACATAACTTTGGATCACTCAACAGCAGTCCAGTCCTTTTTGAAGTGAGACGCTTCTGACGCTGTCTGTTTTTCAAGAGTGGCTTGACACAAGGAATGCGACAGCTGAAACCCATGTCTTACATACGTCTGTGTGTAGTGGTTCTTGAAGCACTGACTCCAGCTGCAGTCCACTCTTTGTGAATCTCCCCCACATTTTTAGATGGGTTTTGTTTCACAATCCTCTCCAGTGTGTGGTCATCCCTACTGCTTGTACACTTTTTTGCCCACATCTTTTACTTTTCTTCGCTTCTCTCTATTAATGTGCTTGGACACAGAGCTCTGTGAACAACCAGCCTCTTTTGCATTGACCTTTTGTGTCTTGCCCTCCTTGTGCAAGGTGTCAATGGTCGTCTTTTGGACAACTGTCAAGTCAGCAGTCTTTCCCATGATTGTGTAGCCTACAGAACTAGACTGAGAGACCATTTAAAGGCTTGCAGGTGTTTTGAGTTAATAAGCTGATTAGAGTGTGGCACCAGGTGTCTTCAATATTGAACCTTTTCACAATATTCACATTTTCTAAGATACTGAATTTGGGATTTTCCTTAGTTGTCAGTTATAATTATTAAAATTAAAAGAAATAAACATTTGAAATGGGGCGGCAGTGGCTCAGTGGTTCATGTAGGTTGTCTACAAACCGGAAGGTTGGTGGTTCAATCCCCGGCTCCACCTGACCAAGTGTCGAGGTGTCCTTGAGCAAGACACCTAACCCCAGCTGCTCCCGACGAGCTGGATGGCGCCTTGAATGGCAGACACCGCAGTCGGTGTGTGAATGTGAGTGTGAATGGGTGAATGTGAGGCAAAATTGTAAAGCGCTTTGGATGGCCATGTGGTCTGTTGAAAGCGCTATATAAAATGCAGTCCATTTACCATTTGAAATGTATCAATCTGTGTGTAATGAATGAATATTATATACAAGTTTCACTTTTTGAATGGAATTAGTAAAATAAATTAACCTTTTGATGATATTCTAATTATATGACCAGCACCTGTATACATACTGTATATGAAATATATTTCAAATCATCTGAAGCCATACAACAATTTGAAGATTTCATGAGCTTTCACTATAAGTGTTTCTGAGAATGTTATCCAAATAACCTCTCAAGGCAAGACTATGTACTATGGACACACAGAGCAAGGGGATTACACAATGTAATCTAGATGCTTCAAGATACAAAAACCATCCATGAGCCATGAACCATTTCCATCCATGAGCCTTCATCAACATAATATTATATTTAAATTTAGTAGCAAATGTAAGAAGCAATGCAAACATTTCTGACTTACTCTAGGAGATGTGGAAAATTGTTTATAATGCTTTTGCTGAATACACAGGAACTACCAATTCAATATAAAGCAGAAACTGCAATGAATCTGAATATAGCATCCATCTCTAAAGAGACAAACAAGACCTTCTGGAAGTAGACAATACCCTGTACTCATTTGTTTTTCTGCTCCATTTATTGTACAACTCTTTCTCAAGAGATATTTTCCTTGCAAAAAAAAACAAAGGTTAAACTGGACACAATGCATTTAAGAACCCAATGTTCCTATTTTTCATCTGCCATTTACGGTTTAGAAATTGGATAGTCAATACAGTACCATCTATGCATAAGCACAGCGCAATTATCAATGTAAACAGCATGGAGAATGTCTGTGTTTTGTCCATACAATGAAAGTAAAGTTCACCGTTGTTTGACTTTAAATCCATAGACAAAAATAGCTTCTGGAATGACATAAGTGTGACTGAATCATGACAGAATTGTTTTCAGATCACCGTTTCAAAAACATATCACCTACCGTTGTTAACTAAAACTAACAAAAAAAAATGTTAATGGAAATAAAGATGAAATGAAGAATGTTGCTTTGACATCTAACTGAAATGGAATTGCAATACTAAAATTACTAAAAATATAAACTTAAGAGTCCCTATAAACTTAGGTTTTTTTTTTCTTTAAATATGTGGATTTATGATTTGTAATTTAGTGCTCAACCATATTTTGAAAACTACACTCAAAGGAGAAGATCAGATAGAATTTTTTATTTAATTAAATTATAGAATCCTAGTGGCTTGGTTCACAGAATTATACAAAAAGCATTTTAGATCCAGCTTTGAAAAAAAAGTCTCTTTTGCAGTTTGTTCAAATCCTTGACAGAGCTTCTAAATTGTTCATGCTCTCTGTTTCACCACACACAGGTCTGAGTTTTAACTCGAACAGCTCAAGTGTAAAAAATAGCAGCATCCTTGGATAGAAAAAAAGGGGGGTGGAATTGATATTGGGTTTGAATTTCACATCGGATGCCTTGTTCTGTTAGATTGAGTCCGGCTTGCAAGCTCTTCCTAGGTGTCTTACCTGGCAGACTGATGGCCCTATTCCTGTTCCTGCTCCAACACATCATCCTGTCCAACACAGGGATCTCCGTGACACATGGCTCTTCCGAAGTGAGTTATTTTGTCAGAGTCTCTCTAAAAATCGGGTACACAAGATTTAAAGTGTGCTGAAAGTACAATGTGACAAACAAGGTGTAACTTCCCACTGTTTGATTCTTTTGGATCAGATTTAATGATACGATAAAGTCGAGTGAGTTTGTTGCCTCAGTCAAAACGACCAAAGTAAATCTAGCGGGATCAATTCCATTACACATCTCCGAGTAATTGCACACTCCAGCGTTCAATTCTTAATCGAGGCATCAAAGAAACCACAATGCTGTTCTTCTCATATACCGTGTTTCTGAGACGCTGACAAGAACACCAGTGTTAACATAATGATAGGACGATTGCAACTATAAATCATGGTACAAAATTGGACTTATGTGTACTTTTCAAAAACGCCTGCTTTGACAGTCACATTTCGAGTTGTGAAAGGTGAGATTTGCCTTGTATGCAGTTCTTCTCACTTCACAGTTACTCAAGAGACGTCGGCATTATATCGAGAGTATCGAAAGTCCCTCAGAGTAACAGGACGATGTCTTTGCCCTGACATGCCAAGGGCTGCAACATGTCTCGTCTGCCCGGTCTAATGTCATTGCTCCCGGCTGGGACAGAATGGACCGTAATTAATCTCTGAAGCAGGAACAATGAGACTGCAAATATCAAGGTTCAGATATTTGCCACACAGGAGAGCTGGGCCCTGGATTGCTCAGGTGACATTTCTAACATGATGAGAAAGTGGTTGAATGTATCATGAACTTGGATAGACCCATGAAACAAGGCATTTAGTCAGCTTTTCATTATGCTGATCTAACAGTCAAAAGTACTCTGGCATCAAATTGACACTACAGTAAAAAAAAAGACTTGGTAGCAAGGCTTAGAGTGTTTTGCAGAAAATGTTTAGTGTTTCTTCACCTTAGATCAAATATATTCAAATGTTATTGCTACTCTTTATCTCACAATTTTAATTCTCTAGTTCATTTCTAGCTATTCTGAGATAAAATCCATCGAAATTAGTTTTTTCATCTTGCAATTCGTTGCCATTTTTCTCTGAAAAATCGTTTGTTTCTCGCAATTTTGAGTTAACATCTTACAAGTCTGACAATTCTCTCAGAATCATCAGTTAACACAAAACTTGATTTCTAGCAATTCCATGTTTATGTCTTGCAATTTTGAGTAAACATCTCACACTTCTGACTTTTCTTCTCAGAATCGGGAGTTTACAACACAGTCCTGACATTATTTCTAGCAATTCGGAGTTAAAATCTCACAATTGTGAGTTTTCATCTAGCAATTCGGACTATTTTCTCAGAATACCAAGTTTACATCTTGCCATTTTAAGTTAAGATCTCACAGTTTCGACTTGATTTCTAGCAATTCCATGTTCATATCTTGCAAACATCTCACAATTCTGACTTTCTCACTGAGTTTATATCTCTTTCAGGGGGCGTCAATTTAATGGACAAAATGATCTGTCTGTATCACATATTTTGTTTATGAAATGTTTTGGTATATTCCATTTTGTATTTTATTAATGCATAAAAACACGAAAGTCTACATATTAGTTTTTGCAGTGGTTTCAAGAATAATGAAATTGTCACTGATTTATTTTGGTATTGACCTCTGACATTTTGTTCTTGCAACAACCCAACATGCAACATGGTAAAACACAAAAAAGGTACTCTCTCTGTCGCTAAAACAGCTAACTGATTGATGAACCCTGTTTATGAAAATACATGTTGCACATGGTGGCT
Organism: Carassius carassius; assembly: GCF_963082965.1. Classification (NCBI taxonomy): domain Eukaryota; kingdom Metazoa; phylum Chordata; class Actinopteri; order Cypriniformes; family Cyprinidae; genus Carassius; species Carassius carassius. Next base: position 6,642,129 of record NC_081795.1, on the reverse strand, counting down.
GAAGAACCCTTAACAAATGGTGGCTGTCAAAGCAGAAATGCATCCTGGCGTGGCATAAACAGCAGCACCTGTGAGCTCAGGAACAGACCTGTTGTCTAAATGCTGTCAGCATCGCCTCCTTGACTCACTGTGCACTGCTGTTGTGTGAGACAAACAACAGACACAAAATAACCACCTGATGCTGAGTTTTTCATTGCTGGATGAGCCTCTAGTTGCTTAATTCATATTCCTCGGGTCAGAACATCAAACTAAGAGCATCTGTCAAATCAATCAAGTTGACTGGAAAATCCCACCTAGGAGGCTAAATTTCATAATACAATTAGGTCAGTGCTGTTTGTCTGACATCTCATTACTCAGGTTATTTAGAATCACAAGTACAAAACATTTTGCAATACCAGAGTTAAAGAATAAGTAATGTTTGACCAAACACCCTGGTTCAGGACATGTGTGTTCCACGAAAGCATATTTTAACACATACTCAGCAAATACACTATTAAAGTAAGACTAAAGTGCATTACCTAAACAAGAGTCTGCCTGTTTTTACAGTCAAAGACTAAGCATAATCAAATCAAAAGATTTTCAGTGTGCAACACAACAAGAAAAATGTCACAAAACACTTGACACTTGAGCACTGACACACAAGGACAAAGTTTCATTTCCACTGCATCTTAATTGCATAGTGCTTTCAGACTAACATTGTATGCTGTGATATAAGCCTATTTATTTCCCAGATACTCCATACATAGCATATCATTTTTAAATGGAAATAATGTTGATTATGACTTTACCACTGAGAACAAAAAAGTTATATTCTGGATTGGCATGTACTAATAAAGAAGTGATAGAAAGAAAAAATTTTCCTCTAAATTTTCCTCTAAAAAAATGCTCCTCTAAATTTTGTCATTTTGTCATAAAGTGACAAATTACTCATTTAAATCTTACCCACAAATATTTCGTTTACAAAGTTAGACATATATATTTTTTAACACAATAAACTTTATCATTTTGATTAGTCAGTTTCAAATAGCTACACGAGAAAAAAATAAACTTAATAATTGTGCTGTTTATCTAGATAAGCAAACTTTTTTTAATCGTGTTTTTTTTCACCACTATTAAATTGTTTTTAACAGAAAGTCTAACATGTTTAGACAGTTTGTCATGTTTCTGAGGAAGTTTATACATTATTGATTTTTTTCAGTGTAGGACTGTTGCACAGGTTGCATATAAACTACAGAAGGACACTTGTTTGGTTGCTGTTAATAAGCATGACAGACACATGACTGTAATGAGCACATAAGAGCCCCAGCCTAATATTCACAATCTGTGCTATAATATCACAACATCATTCATTCATGGGGTTCATGCAGTGTTCATCAAAACCAACAGAACTGCCTCTCTAGAATCCACTGGATCATTCAAAGCGCCTCAAAAATGCTGTCTAGCAGTGAGTTTTGAAACCAAGCCACAAGAAGTGCTACTTACCAGATTCAACACTGTTTCCACTATATCTCTATTGCTGACCTCGCCGACTTGAATGAGACCGGTGAGAACTGCGAATTTCGTCTTGATATTCCGAATCGGGACCGAGGGGTTCATCACCCCGGCAGGCAGCACCACCGATCCGGAGCAAGACGTCATCATCATCATGTCACCGGTACCGTAGCCCGGGGCAGCGGCGGCTCCGTGCTGCCTGTGGCCGGGAGGAGGTGCTCTGTCGCCCGGCGTGGCCACCGTCTGAACGCTCGCCATATCCTATCAGCAGCGGTGTTTAAAAACAGCACTGTATCATCAAGAACAGGAGGTGTTTTAGTCAAATCAAGTTCGATGAGATATCTACGGCCACTTTAAGGGGAAACAAATCTCCTATAATGATTTTATATCCACCGGCTGTGCAGTAAGAGTCCAAACGCATGTGGGCAGATTGACTGAATAGGCTATAGCCTACTACAGGTCTGCAGGTGCTCCGCACACTGTACTTGAGCTCTTGCTTCCCTTTCTAATTTATGTTGTTCAGTGATGTCGTATGTGGGCTTGCATTACCCATCTGGGAACCGATCAAATGTTTCTCATGCTGGGAAAACGCCCTCTACAGATGAATTTCAAAAAATTATAATATCATAGAAAAGTTCTTTATTTTTTGTCTTTTAATTCAAAAAAGCAAACTTTCTTATATTCTAGATTCATAGCTCACAAGCTGAAATATTTCAAGAGTTTTTTTTTTTTTTTTTATTCTGATGGTTATGACTTACAGCTTAGGAAAATTACAAATTCAGTATCTCAAAAAAGTGGAATATTTTCTCAAAGATTAATTAAAAAAAAAAAAGATTTAGAAAACAGAAATGTTCAAGATCTCCAAAGCAGGTTTAATTATGCACTCAATACTTGGTTGGGGCTCCTTTTGCACAAAATACTGCTTCAATGTGGCGTGGCATGGAGACGATCGGCCTGTGGCACTGCTGAGGCGTTTTTGAAGCCCAGGTTGCTTTGATAGCAGCCTTCAGCTCCTCTGTATTGTTTGTCAGATGTTATTTTTTACTCTTCACAATACCCCATAGATTCTCTGTGAGGTTCAGGTCAGGCATGTTAGCTGGCCAATCAAGCACAGCAATATCATGGTCAGCAAACCACTTGGAAGCGCTTTTGGCACTGTGGACAGGTGCTAAAGTCCTGCTGCAAAATGAAATCAGCATCTTCATAAAGCTTGACAGCAAATGGAAGCATAAAGTGCTCCAAAATCTCCTGGTAGATGGCTGCATTGACTTTGGACTTGATAAAACACAATGGACCAACACCAGCAGACGTCACAGCACTCAAATCATCACTGACTTCAGAAACTTCACACTGGACTTTGGATTCTATGCCTCTCCAATCTTCCTCCAGAATCCAGACGTTGATTTCCAAATGAAATGCTAAATTTACTTTCCTATATCTCGTAGACTACTCACTGTGTCCATCTGTAATGCTGTCAGATATTTAGAAATCCATGTACATTAGTCTACAGCAACAAAATGTTGTTCATTTGTTGTAATCAGTGCACTTCATTATTATTTAAACATGCATTTAAAATTTAGATTTTTCTGTTTGTTTGTTTGTGGCTTTGTTTTCACCAATTTTAACATCAAAACAAATTCTGCGTTTAAATATCAAAGCAAAGTAAAGCTATCTCTAGAAACAGAGCAGCATTTGAAGCTTTTTTATGTTTACCAGTCAATCTGGCAGTCATTGAGAGGAAGGAAAAAGCTTTGTCATAGATAAACACTGACATCTAGTGGATAACAGAAGTGCTTCACCAGTTTCAGAACTGCAGGTTTGTGTTAAGCAAATGCTGGCGGGGAGAAAAAAAAGCACTCTTATTTTATTGTCATTGTATTACACTACAATTTAAATTTTGGGGTCAATAAAATTTTTTAATGCTTTTAAAAAAATGTATGTTATGCTCTCAAAAATGGCATTTATTGGGTCAGAAATACCAGTAATTATGTGTAATATTACAATAATATTAAAATTACAATTTATTACAATTGTGTTAGTATAATTTAAGTGTCAAGAGATCCTTCAGAAATCATTCTGAGGTGCCGATTTGGTGCTCAAGAAACATTTCTTATTATTATTGGTTAAAATTGGTTGTGCTGCTAAATATTTTTATTGAAACAATTTCTTCATGAATTGATTAATAGAAAGCTCAAAAGAACACCTTGTAAAATAGTCTTTTCAAAATAGTTTTTATTATAATATTAATGAATGCCTTTATTGTCATATTGTCACTTTTGAGGAATTTAATGCATCCTTGCTGAATAAAGGTATTAATTTCTTTAAAATATTTATAATAATAATAAATCTTACTGACTCCAAACTTTTGACCAGGTAGTGTATGATTTTGATTATAGTTATTGTATTATTGTTGTTATGAAAAACTGATTTATCAGTAATTATGTAAGAAATTAAGCATCAAATAGACAGTAAACAAATTAATATTAATTCATTTACATAGTTTAATGAAAAATCATTATCTCTTTGTCATTAATGTAATCCTGTACTATAAAAGCAGGTCTGAGAATATCAAACCCAAGTCATTTTGTCAATCCTTTAAAACAAGCAAGTAAAAATTCCACAATATCACACCCATTCATACACAAACAGAGTAACACTTTGTACCATATGAATTAAACTGATATCTGTGCAAAAGGAGACATCAGACACATGTATACATAATATTTGTACTACATGAGAATTTAAATATATATATATATATATATATATATATATATATATAGTCTATACAAGATCTGTGTGTAGACATACACAAATACAAACAAACACATACATGGACATGCAGTGCATGCATGTGCAAATATAGATTTATTTTTTAATTAAATAAAATATATGCTTCCCAGAAGCACTTAAGAGCTTAGGCGTCCTATACATTGTATAAGATCATATAAAATAATACAATAATTCATTACAATACAAATAACAATAGTTACAATAAGATAATATTAAAAATGGACAAGCTAAAGGTACATTGGTAAGTTGACGAACATTCCCATTTAGGTTTATTACCCAGACCAGGCAACTCTGCCCATTGTGCAAAAGGGCAGACATTTCTCAGGGTTTATAGAGTCACAGAACGGAGATTTCTATTTCCAGAATGAGAACAGGGCTCAAATTTTTGTTTCTGGACCCTCTGTTTGGATTGGCTGGAAGGAATTGCGAATACGAGCAGCTTCGGCGGCACAAAGGTGTCCAAATGCTTTGTTATACCAGTCCGGAGTTCTCCCTCTGAAAAAAAAAAAAGAGTACAGGACATGACATGTATGGATTTCTATGAACAATGTGGTTACAGTCAGATAATTCTATTTGTGTGTATGAGTGAGTGAGTCAGTCAGATATATTTACTCACTTCAGGTCCACTCTGCAGATGTGGGTGAGTCTGGACTTGCCAGAGCCACAGGGCTCCAGCAAGTAATTGGATTCCATAACTATAGCCCTGATGCCCCCTACAGGCGGACAGTCATCATGCTCAATAGACAGGGACACCAGAGAACACGTCCCCCGCGGCAGATCCGTCCTCCATGACCTGAGCACAAATAATCAGTGGAACTTTATAAAAAAATCGCTGTCATCTTTTATCTATGCTGTAAATCTATCCACCAATCCTATTACTTTTTTAGACCAATTCATTTTCTATAAGTTTCCAGTAATCTACTTTTGCTATGTAAGGATATTTCTGTGAGCTATATGAAATGATACAACATAACGTTACTAGTATTCTCTACACATATTACAAAAATGTAATATATATATACTGTATATATATATATATATATACAGTAGAGACCAAAAGTTTGAAAAAATTACTATTTTTAATGTTTTTGAAAGAAGTTTCTTCTGCTCATCAAGCCTGCATTTATTTGATCAAAAATACAGAAAAAACAGTAATATTGTGAAATATTATTACAACTTAAAATAATAGTTTTCTATTTGAATATACTTAAAAAAAAAAAAATGTATTCCTGTGATGCAAAGCTGAATTTTCAGCATCATTACTCCAGCCTTCATTCTAATATTCTGATTTATTATGAGTGTTGGAAACAAGTTCTGCTGTCTAATATATTTGATGAATAAAAGGTTAAAAAGAACTGCATTTATTCAAAATAAAATAAAAATTCTAATAATATATATTCTAATAATATATTTTCTTTACTATCACTTTTTATCAATTTAACACATCCTTGCTGAATAAAAGTATTGATTTTATTTAAAAAAAAGAAAGAAATAAAAATTACTGACCGCAAATTACTGACCAGTAGTGTATATTGTTATTACAAAATATTTATATTTTAAAAACATAGCTTCTTTTTTTTTTTTTTTTTTTTTTTACTTTTTATTCATCAAAGTATCCTAAAAAAGTATCACATGTTCTGAAAAAATATTAAGCAGCAGAACTGTTTCCAACTTTGATAATAAATCATCATATTAGAATAATTTCTAAAGGATCATGTGATAATGATCCTAAAAATTCAGCTTTGCATCACAGAAATAAATGATAATTTAAAGTATAATACATTTAAAAACGATTATTTTAAATTGTAATAATATATCACAATATTACATTTTTTTCTGTATTTTTGATCAAATAAATGCAGGCTTGATGAGCAGAAGAAACGTCTTTCAAAAACATAAAAAATAGTAATGTTTCCAAACTTTTGGTCTGTACTGTATATATATATGAATGTCACTTCACATTCATATATATATATATATATATACATACATATATATATATATATATACATACAGTACGACGTCATTCCCTCAGTGAACAGACAGACCCACCTGAGCACTACAAAGTCTCTGCTGCGATGAGGAGGCATACAGTTGAGGACATACTGGAACACTTCCGTTTGCCTGTCCAGGACCTCACACACTTTCCAATTCATCAGATCCACGTCCCACAGATGGCGTTCCCGAAGAACACGGTTTAGAACCACAGACGGAGGGGCTTCCACCTCCACTGAGACCCTCCAACACCGCAGAGGGTTCCCATCACCCACCTGGAGTCAAACCTCATTAGCAATTCATTAGCAATATTATCTGAATTTTCCAGTCATACCTTTAATATTAAATGAATTTTCCAGTCATACCTTCTTATAGGACAGCTCTGTGTCGCTGGTGCTCTGACAGGACACCCAGCCTTTGGCCTTTTCCCGTGTTTCTTTGAGGAGACCCTGCAGCCTGGCCTCCATGAATGCAGGCCAAGAGCCTTCATCTTCCCCCTCTTCCTCTTGATGTTGCCGCTTGCAGAGCTCCTCAATCGTGGGAGCCTGGAGCTCGGCCTCCACATAGGAGTTTCGTGATTGTGTCACCATTCCATGTGGAATCTGAAGCAAAATAAAACAATTAGTGGTCTGTATTAGGGACAACAATAAAAAATGCGAGTGCATTGTGAGTACAGTTTAGATGCATGGGTCTCTCACCTCAAATAAGTGGTTACACTCTGTGATCATGTGAACCAGGCCCTGAGTGGCAGCCAGGTTTTCATTCAGGTCCTTTTGGTCTGGCCTCCCTGTAGCATACTTTTTCTGCATCTGCATAGCTCTGTAGACAGAGTAGAAAATTCAATTCAATTCAAGTTTATTTGTATAGCGCTTTTTACGATACAAATCATTACAAAGCAACTTTGCAGGTTAGGTTTCTACAATATTTAGTAGTAGCTTATCAGTGGTGACTGTCAGTTTGTGTGCATATGACAGGAATTTTCAGAAAAATTAATACAAAACGTAGTCAGCCGGACGATGAACATTATTAACAGCAATTATTATATGATGCAATCACACTTGTAGCAATATTTGAAAATGATTTAGTTAAGATGACAATAAACTTTTCATTAAAATAAATTTCAATAACTTAAGCAATTTTATAAAAAGTTAAATCATTTTATTTAAACAATAAAATGTAATATTATTAAAATAATAAATTCAAGTCAAGTAATACATGTTTTTCCATATTTATTATTTGAAAATGTTCATTTGTTTGGAAATATAATGATGACATTTATACATTATATACGACAATAGATTATTAGTAGATATGTTATCTACCTTGGTGTAAGATTGTCCTTCTTCAGGATGTTGAGATGAAAAAGCGAAGGTGCCAGACAGACTGCAATGTTCATAGGCGTCATTTGATTCTCTTGCACTGAGGATGTGACATCACTCAGGAAGCAGAGCAGTGTTTGCAGTACCTCTCTGTTTTCATCTGACATCAGCATAATAGCCGCCTGCACAGCCTGCAAGCGCTGCTCTTTGGGCACATCTAAAAAGGAAACACAGATCGGGTGACTAAAGGAAATCTGTTTTTCTCTTTCTAAATGCATGATAATTATGTAGGAGAGGGGTTAGAATTGGGAAGTGTTTCTTACATTGGTAAATGTGGAGGAAGGTTTCACCCAGTTTGCTGGTCAGAAGTGGCTCAGGCAGATCCCTGAAGAACTGTTTGACCATGTCGGCTACATCATACGCAGACTGGTCTTCATAGCTGACATCATCTGGAGAATTCTCATTCATCTGTCTGAGAGCTTGGATACGAGACTTCACTCCTGACTTACGAAAAAGACCCACCTAGAAAAGACAATTTTAAATAGTGAATTTTCTAGGTTTTTCTAGGATGTTGAAAACAAGAAATTGTACATTAAAACTGAAAAAAAAGAACTTAAGCTGACTTAAAAGTAAATATAATATAATGTGCATATACATTATTTAGTACATTCGCATTTAAAAATATTTTTTTAGCCATTTAAAAAATGTAAACAAAAGATAATCAGACAAGGATGACTACAAAAATAGTCATCCAAAATTCCATTCCAAAAATACTTTTTTTTTTTTTTATTATGATACTGTTTTCAGATTGCCATTATATTTTTATACAGTTTTACTGTTGATTTGATGACCCTGACTAACCTGATCAAGGCATTGGCTCCTGAGGTAGCGCAAAGCCTGTTGGACACTGAGAGGTAAAGGTTGACCAAAGCGTTGCACATGCACAATCAGTGGAACCCCGAACACATTCTTATCCTTATAGTCTGGAACCTTGATCCTCTTCATAAACTTTGGCACAGACCTGAGAGATACAAAAAATATATGTGTATGGGGCTTTTATACCATGTAAGCTTCTACTTCCCTGGGGCATCTTTTATATTTTATGTTTTGGGACAGTCATCAACAGGCCAACAAGTAATAAAATTAAAACAAACAATAAACAATAATACTCTGAATGCACTGAAGTTCTCAGCACAATTTTATCACTAGCAGGGTGCATTAATGATTAGTGACCAGTAGAGGGCGAATGAATAAAGATTTATCTTATGCTAATCACAATGACCACTAGACAAGGAAGCTTTAAGCTGCAGCAAAACAGAAGCATAAATCTCATAGGATCTGATCATTTTTTTCCAACAGATTCTTACCAGGTCCAGCCATGTTTGTTGGACATGGAGTATTTCTCCATAATGGCAGTGAGACGGAGCAAGGAAAATTTCTGTAGCAGGCTAAGCTGGGCCGCAGATTGGCTGTCGATCTGGAGAGAGGCAACCGAATGGCTGAGGCGGTTGGAAATCTGGAAGCTAGGCCATCGCAAGCTAAACAAAGATAAGGGAACCATGTTAAGGATTGGGGCAAAGGAATGGCTGACTTTGAGGTGACAACCACCCAAAATAGCATTACATTACTACTACATAAAGGTTTTGATGTACATGCATTCATGTTATTTTAAACAGTCAACCAATCCTATCAAAACTTAAAGTTCTCAATGCAACACATATAGCATAGCATTGTTAGATCAGAATCTTACCGTCTTGGTCTGGTAAGTGAAGCCCCGACCCCTGAGTCTCTCCTTTCCCTCATTCCTGTGGATTCTGATTCATTAAGTGACACCCCATCCCTGTCTACATCACGGGGGGTTGCCTGACCCTCCTGCACTGAATGTCCCTCAAAATCCAATGTGATCTGACTGGATGATTGCTGGTTGCCTTTCCTTTGGCCAACAAGACCAACTCGGTCCTTCCCCAAGTTCTCACTTTTAGGCAATACATTCTTGGACCAGTGGTCCACGATCTGTTGCAGTCCATTAACATGCTGCAGAATATCATCCAAATGTGGGAAAAGGTCTTCCTTTTCCAAGTCTATGAGGTCACCGGTGCTAGCATAGAGGTGCGAGCTGGGTACATTGTCGTAAATGCTGATCCGACTGCCTCGGGTGTAGCACTGTGTGACTGATTGAGGTTCTTTGAAGCTAGGTGGATTCCGAACATCCGAGTCCATTCTTGCCGAGTGCCAGTTGATGGAGATCGCCGTTGAGGGTGAAAGACTCTCGATGGACAGAGCTTTGGGAAAGGTTCCAGGCTTGTGATCTTTAGGAATATGCACCACCAGATCCTCGTAGGAGTAGAACTCATTGCGTCGGTTCTGCTCAGCCACACGCTTACCATTGATGAGACTGGAGAACACATCCAAGTCCTCCAGGTACATCCCACTGCGCTTGTGATCAGCCCGATGGAAGTTGCGTTCCTTCATATTTGGCGTACTGACGGCACTCCCACTGGACTGGCTGCTGCTCCCTTCACTGCTAGACGGTGGCTCTGCAAGACGCATGTCTCCATTGATGATGTCCACACAGTGGAGAGTTTTCACAGCCTGTGGTTCTTGTTGGAGAACTGGGGCACTTATAGCAAGACTCCTGTTCCCTCCACCACCCATTGCTCCATGTAACTGAAAAGCTTCCATGCGCCGTAAGAACTCCTTAGCTCGTGTACGTCCTCTCTTGCCATGCTTTACAGGCAGTGAATCATAGCTCGAAAGTTCTGAAGAAAGATGGGTCACACCTAGTGATGTGTGGTCAGGCATGGCTGCAGAGTCCGAGCAAGTGCGGTGCGAACTGTCCGAGTCTTCCAGGCTATGCACAAAAACACCACCACTGCCACCGCTGCTCTCACTGCGGAGGGAAGAGATCTCCGGCTCGCTCAAGTCTGTCAGAACACTCTCACTGCTGGTCGTTGTCCGCAGGGCAGAGTTCTCCCCTGGGTTCTTGTTCTCCACGCCCCTCAGCAGGCAATCGATGTCTTGGAGCCTGGACCAGCGGCGACTGCTCCATTCAAAGGTCCATTTGTCACTGATGGCAAAGAGGTCATCTTCATCTGAATCTTCACTCTGCAGGTTAACAAGGAAATGGGTAAATATGTCTTTCTTTTTAATGCCATATCATTTACTACGTTAGCAATTCAGCACAGGACTTGAATACCATCCCAATCCTTTGAGAAAAGTCTCTTTTTTTTCCACAGTCTCTGTTTTCCTTTTTCCTTCCCCACAATCCAGAACCCCCAGAGGTAACAGTGTAGATTCACTCAAATGGGTTTTTCATGTTTTCAAAGGGCACATTCCTTCCACTGTTAAATTACATAACCAGTGTGATATAACACAGTTTCTATTCAATATCTTTAGGCGATACAAAAAGAGATAGTATGCTTTAAGAGAAAAAACCGTTATATCAATTCACACAAAGACAATGCTAGTGGCATTCTCATATATCAAGTTTACTGTGATAATAAAGTGTTGTATGGGTTTTATAGAGATAGTACATGTGGCATTTGGCACTGGTCACTATATAGCTTCTTTATAGGCATGATAACCATCCTGATTCTAGCAGCGAAACCACTATAACATTAAATCACAAGAACAATGTACGTACACTGCCATAAGGTTAAATAGAAATAATGTATCACTTACTTTTTTCTTGGGAAGGTTCACGTCAAGTTTCATAGAGGCACACTTGTTTAATGTATTCAGTCGCCTGAATAGGGAAGAAAATAGATAATAATTTAAAATCCTTTCCTTCCGACTGGCTTTATTTTGCATGGCATATACTGTGGTTATGTGGACACAATAACAGCACAGCCTTCCATGACCATTTCTAACATAATCAAGCTATAAGATTTATGTCCCTGCCATCCAACACTCAGCTCTGGTGAGCAGCTAACCTAATTAAGCACAATAATTGGCCAATGTCCTACTCTCTCTTGTGGTCGCTTGCTTTTAATTGGCGAAAGCTTGCTAGCTGCAGTTGTCATGGTTTTCAATGGCCCTCGAGCAACTAATGTGCTGTTGATTCCAGCTGCCACATAGTCACTCCTCCAGGTTTGAGAGGCCTGTTTTTCCCCTCACATTCACAAAACCCAACAAATACCATAAGCGCTTGCTTCTCTTTGAATCCGTTCCCAAAACCTTCTGAAAATAGGTCTTTCTCTTTCAGTCACCTGCGTGGTCTGTCAAATATGAATAATGATTTTGGGATGAAAGTAAAGCAGCTTTCTGAGCTTTTGACAAAGTCGTGGGCTCAAGCTTCTCCTTGAACAAGTCTGTTTGAATCACAGAGCACTAGTTTCAGTTACAACTGTTCACAATAAAGGAATCGAAGAAACACTGGAACATATCAATATTTCCAATAAAAAGTAAAAGAAATAACAGCATCCCTTCCTGATCTGAAAGCATTGGAGGAAGATTTATTAAAAGCTATTAATGCTGTAAAGGGAATACAGATCATATGGAAAATACAACAACACATTGCGTGCCACAAACATGCATGGAAACCAAGCTGATGTTTGTTATTTAATAATCATGACATTTTATGACTCTTTATATTGTTCAGTGGTCTGTGTGTGTGCCATAACAGCAAAGACTCCAGATATAAAACAGAACAAAGTCATAACGTAGAGAACAAGCCCCAGTCAATGGACAACATAACGTTTAAACAATCCGCTAAAGAACATCTGACAATACTTGTTACAGTAAGTTAGGACATCATTATAGTTTTAACGTTGTTTTCATTCATTACATTAAAATTATTTTTTAAGAAGTGTCATTGTTGGCATGTTAGTTTTTATTATGGAAAATTTTGTATTAGGAATTTCACTGGTATTGGTATTAAGCACTGTATTTTTGGTAACACGAGAACTCTACATTTGGCAAAAGATTACAAAAGTTATAATAATACTTTGATGACTTTCTGACAATTTATGTATTAAATGCTGCTTAATTTTTTTAATGTGTCTTCATCAGCAAATTGTACATGGGAAAGTGTCAAAGAAAGCTTAAAGACTGAGCATTGTCACTGGTGCTTGAAAACATCCACCACTAACGAACTCCTCTGTGCTCTTACTGGGCATGTCGTGCTGGAATTGTTTACTGAGTTGTTCTCCTCCGGGGCCTGTAGAAAAGTGAGAAGTCAGGGGGAGAGGTGGGAATGTCGGACATTGTTTCCCACACACCAGTAAACAGGTTTGGAATTTCGATGAGTTGCTTAAGGGTTGTTTGGAGTCACAGTAGACCTTCTTGAGTACGCCCCTCTTTGCCCCCAATGCTCTCCTACCGGGGCAGTCTCCAAGGCAACCAAAGTCACTGGAGGGCTCTTTTCATCTTAATTTGGGAATTCAAATTCAGTGTCTAAACGAGAAAAAGCTAACTCATTGAGAACATTCTGTACTTTATTTCTGGGAAAACATAATGAGTGTAATTTACAAACTTTATTGAGTTAGTTGTTGCTTTAATCTTGACATGATTTACTTCTGAATTACAAGAAGATTAACATGACAGAACCTACACCAGATTAGAGCTTAATAGATGCATTGCACAATGACAGATCCCAAAAGTAGTTTTTTCTTTTATTGCTATTTTCGTTATTGATGACAATAATGGTTGTAGAGCTGAATGAAATCCTGCAATCGATGATTAGTTAAAAATCATAAAATTGTCCTAAGCAATGAGAGCAAGTTCTAAAAGTGCATTTATTTCTTCTTTTTTATTGCTGTCGTTGTGTATTGCATCTATTAAGCTTAAGTCTGGTGTAGTTTCTCTCATGTAAGGCAGAAGTAAATAATGTCCTGATTAAAGCAACAACAGACTCAATAAAGTTTGTAAATTGCATTCATTATATTTCCCCAGTACAGAGTGTTCTCAATTAGTTAGTTTTCTTCTTGATTAGACACTGATTTCCAGGTGTTTGTTAGGTTCTACAAAGATTTGGCTACCGTTGTGGAATTGTTTAGAAAGCACAGAAAACACCAAACACGCCACAGTCCTTACCGACATAGAGGTTCCACAAGGTCTTTATCCAAGAAGTCATGGTCTTTCTTCACAGGAGAGATGTCAATTGGAAATTGAGAATCTGTAAAGAAACAGAGGCATATTCCATTTCAACAATCAAGTTCATTACAGACAAACACTGGAAAAAACAGATGTCTTTTAGGGAGCTTAATAATTTCCCTCTGATTCATTAATAGGCCAATCTTGCATGTTCACAGTGAACACAGAGGAATCCAGGCGCCCACACACTTAAAAAACCCTGACAACACATTCTTTCCAGAGCAATAGCCAAGGTGAAGAGAGTAGCTAACTTGTTTTAGACTTCCAGATGCTAATAAAGTGAGACAGGGTTTGCCCCCCCAAAAACTGAGCTTTGCTTTGAGAAGCCATTACGTCTTCCACTGATTATGGTGTCCAAATTATGTAACGGGGTGACTGGATCCAGACCCTGCTGAAGCTGACATACCACTAGTACAATTAAATGTTTCATCATATTTTTTGCTTTTTTGGAATGATACAGAAGTGAAAACACAGTTTCAAAGAGAGGCACAGTGTTCTGGTTTTAAAATGCTGGAAATTCCAATACAACACTAATGAAGAGATGCATTATGAGTATATTCTGTTCTCCGCAATGACGCCGTATGAGACGACAATGACATATTAATTTAAAAAATGAACAAAGAATGGGTTGTATAACAGGATGCCATTTTTCTTATATAATAAGATTCAAATTCAATTTTTGTCAAAAATTTAGATATAAAAATGCTAAATATTAAAAAGGTTAATAATAATTTGTTTAAAATTATTGTCTATTTTACTACAAAAAAAACAATGTTGTAAATACTTGCTATTATATTTACATATACACCATTTATTATATTAATTATATTATATTATATTATATTATATTATATTATATTATATTATATTATATTATATTATATTATATTATATTATATTATATTATATTATATTATATTATATTATATTATATTATATTCAGATGTGGAAATGTACTTAGGAAATGGCTAGGAAATGAAAAATATACATCCCAGAAAAGAAAAATAGAGTGTTCTCAAACTATAATCCAAAGACTAACACTCCAAGATCAAAAGAGTTTGTCAAAGGCAAGTGAAAACGGCAGTTTTTTGGGGGCAAGTTTATTCCCATGACCTCTGTCTCTCTTTGAAGATGTCATACTCTAGATTTTTCAAGCGGTTCCTCTTAACTAAAACCAGTTTTACAGATGACCCGTACATTTCGGATGAAAATATCAGATATGGGGGTATGAAAGTCTAAGTAAATGAGATCTTTTTGAGGTGGTATGAAAGTTTACACATCCCACCACAGGGCAAATGAATGGGCTAAATCCAGTTTAACATTATGAGGTCTGGTAGACATTAAAGTGCCAATTAACACGAGTCTGTCTCTAACGACACCGGAAACAAGATCCCACATTTAAAGCTTGTGTTTGCCCTAAATCAGGCCGAATTTGTGAGCTGGCTTACATCATATGATTGTTTATGTTATGTATATGTTTATGTTATGTTATGAATGTATTAATATGTAGTGAAGCGTTACCTTCAAAGAGCTGGGCGTACTGGGGGAATCCTGCCGCTCGTAGCCAGTCACAAGCTTCCTTTGCCTCGATTTCTGCAACACACAAAAAGTTTGTATCATAAAAAATATCTATCTATTCAATATATATATATATATGTATAAAGACAAAGAAGAAACTAATTTAGAGAGCCCGATTTCATGGGTCGTTTTGAACTTTGAGATCATAATGACCACATAATGACAAAGTAAGGCATCTTTCTTAAATGTCTCTCTAAAACAATGCACTTCATATTCACATCGATTTGTTTGTGTAAAATAAAAATATCCACAATCCTGTGTATTTCAGTATTTTAATATACTCTCAAGCTAGGGAAAATCAACTTGTGTTTGATTCCAATTAACTGTTTATTTTTAAAATTATAGGATTTCTTGATGCAAAAAAATAAATCAGCTAATTTTTCACAGAAATTTGTTATATTTATGTTTAATGTGTGTATAATTGTCTACAACTGCAGTGTGAAAGACAAAATGTTTGACTTTGGAAACTTGCTGCATCCTAGTAAGGACACAGTGTACCACTCGAATATTGTTTCATAGACAGTTATCTTCAAAACTATTTTTAGAAGCGCTTGTGTGCTCTTGGACAGGAAGAACGGGAGGGACGGAGAGAGAGAGAGAGAGAGAGAGAAACAGTGACGAGGTATTACATAACATAATCAGTTCTGTGTGATTTAATTATGTTTCCTTTCCTGCCACTGCATGAACAAGGTTATTCTTGTAGGTCAGGAACCAGCTAGGTTATAAGATAATCACACAGTCCTGTGAGCCTGTAAAGTCTGCTCATAATCCTACGTGATAAAAATCAGGACAGCTCAAGATCTTCAGGATCAAGAGATCAGTTACATTTTGGCAACAGAATCTAGTTCATATAATCAAAGACTTTTACGTGACACGTCCCAGCAGACGTCAGCTGACGCAGAGCTTATGGAGGGTTAACAATGCACAAGAATGTCTGAAGCTTTAAGTGATCAGCTCTGGAGTAAAGCTAGGAAACTGCATGATTAATATCATCTGAGAGCATGGAACATTCATAAATATATTGATTTGTGGGGCTGCTGAGCAAAACAACTGGTTTAGAGTTGACCAAAAAGGTCAAAGACCGCCTGGTCATTAAAACACAAGAGTGTATCCCACTTTCGCAAAAGTTTCCTTGTCTACTGAGAAAAAGCACCTCATTAATCTCACGTTCCCTCAAAAGATCTCAGTAAGGTCTCAAACTGTGCTCAGATCAAACAGTTCAACCAGCTATCGAGTTCCATCTAATAATACCATCTAATAATAAGTCACATTCGGTTTAATTACAATGTACTTGTTTAGCACTTTTCACAATAAAAAAAACACAACTTAGAAAGAAAATAGCCTTGAAATCCCCAGCGATCAAGCCAAAAATTCCCTAAGAAGTTTAGATAAGATGAGAAAGAAACAGGGAGGAATTAAGAATAAAAATCAGCAAGTTTAAACAAATGCAGACAGACATATACTGTAAACACATACACCCATTGACATAATCTAGTGTGGGTAAATCCTGTTCAGTTAATTTGTCAATCAATAATCAATGCATCTTAACAACAATATTCTAGTAGCTTTTTATGAATCCTCAACAAAATATCTTTAACAACCATTCCTATCATTCTCACCTTATTCAGCAATATAAGGTCACCTTCACTTATTCAACACAAGTAAATTCAATAATACAGCACCACTGCTCAAAACTCAATGGAGCCTGAATCTCATGCCAAACTGTTTGACGATCCAAATCACGTCCCAAAGGGTCTCCCACTCTCCAACTCTAAGCATGCGGAGCAGTGTAGCTGCGTCAGAGAGCGAACCACCTGGGTTTCCATTCATCGTATTGATAACGGTGGTGAGAATTCCTGCGCAGCCTCCACCCCACTAAGATTACCACTCTTTTGTGTCACCTCCTTTACCCAACAATACGGTTTGTTCACTTCAGCAGCTCCTGTGAGAAGGACTAAATGGCTCAGATGTCAATGGATATAAGATTGTTCTTTATGAGCCTCAAAGCTACTCAGTACAACTATAACAGGAACCTCTGAGGGCTTTATCTTACAGAAGTAAATAAACGCATGTTACAAGCAAACATACTGGCAAATATTGGCAGATAATATGTCCTTGAGGATCAAAAGGTCATAATACAACTAACTACAAAATATTTTTTATGGAGCTATTTTTATCAAGTTTCTCCCTATTGAACGAGTAGGTGATACCAACACTAAGTTTTATATTTTAATATATTTTTTTTATGTAATTTATTCCTGTGAAGCTGAATTTTCAGCAGTTATTACTCCAGTCTTCAGTGTGACTTTATCACTTGACATGATGTTTAGATGCTTAAACATTTCTTATTATTAGCAATGTTGAAAACAGTTGTGCTCCTTTACTTATGTGGTAACTGATTTTTTTATTTTTTTTTAGGATTATTGAATAAATAGAATGTTCAAAAGAACATTAGAAATAACACTTTTCTAAAATTGTAAATGTCTGTAAATGTCACTTTTAACTAATTTAATGCACCATGTTACTAATAATAAAAACATTAATTTAACAAATAATACAATTTTTAATGTATATTATATATATATATATATATATATATATATATATATACACACACACACACACACACACACACATGTATACAATTCATCAATTCAATTTTGATCTGATTCATAAGCTCTCATGGACCTAAACATGGAGCATCTATTTGAAAATCTCAAAATATCAGCTAATTGTTCATCTTGAGCAATGCAAAAAAAAAAAAAAACATTCATATTTACACAACAACACTATGTGGCAGTCAACATCGTGCCTGTAATTGAAAACTAAGTGCCATTCCCCTGGTTCAACAGGAAGTGAGGGAACCTCCTTTGTGATTAAGCATCCATTCCCAGGAGTGCTGAGGGCAACTGTACGTCCTGTGCTGTACAGTAACACTCAAAGTGTAGCGGCACCTTTATCAATGTCAGACAGCTGCAGCCGGAACCCCAAGCTGGGAATTCCACGTCACACGGCATTCCATAACACTATCCCAAAAGCTAAAATTGTTTTCCATCATTGTCCTTTCTCGTAGAATCAGAAGGATAAAGTGCTCAGCTTGCTATAAGGAGCTTGCTGCCAGCAGAGAAACTCTAGCTTTTAAATGTGATCAAACTGCGTGCAGTGTTCAATGACTGCCACAACAATAACTTTGTAACACAGCACGGCACCAACACAATGCTAAAAGCAGAGTGTCGCTAAATATGTGAGAAACACAGACACCTTCCTTTCCTCATTGAATAACCTTACGTAAAAGGAGGTGGGATACGGTTTTCCCTCAAGGGCAGCCATGGCACACGCTGGAACTTTGGCAAGCTGTCACAAGTCCCGTTAGGAACTTAATACAATGAACAAAAAATTGTCAATTATTTGTAATTATAATTATGAGTTAAAATTGTGTCTGAGAAATGGCATAAAATTGTTATTTGAATTTAATTAAAATGGCATTTTCTTACAAACTTACAACCGGTACAAGAATTTTAGTGTTATTTAACCTTGAAAACTCTGTCACAATGTTTAGCTTCACAGATGATACACGATTCACAATTTACACAGGCATGGAATGAGCAGTAAGTCAATCCATTAGGCTTATTGCACTGTAAAAATTACAACAGAGTGGAAAAACAATTAATGAAACACAAAAAAATATCATAGATTTACTTACGAGAGACTTTCATCCTGAAAAATAAAAACAAAACTAAAACTTTAAACTAAAAATTATTCTTCCCAAACCATCTTTTCTGCACTCTCCTAACTCTCCTCTCTTCTGCTTCTTTCTCCTCAGCTTTTGTGTTTCTCTCTCTCTCTCTCTCTCTCTCTCTCTCTCTCTCTCTTTCTCTCACTTCCTATTTCCCTCCCCTTTATTTTTCACTCCCTCTCTCTTTGATTTATTCCAACTCTCATTGGTTCTCAAGTCCGAGCCCCCTTCCAGCATCTACCCCCTCCATTCCTCATGCTTTCTTAACTCTTCCACTTAAACCATCACAACTCACTCTTTCTCTCTTGGCAATGCACTTTCGGCCACCCTCCAAGTGGCAGGACGCTGGCGATGCAGGATTTTATTTTCTTCCCGTTTTATGATGTAATCAACCTCCCACTGATCCCATCAGTCTCCCAAACCTACAATCTAGCTCATCTAATAAAGACTACAAGATGTTTCACTTCCCTGAACTTTGAGTTTTATAGCTTGGGGGGCGACTTTGTTGTTGGAAAAATCTTCCTGTATGAGCAAGCACTCTTTACCAAAAATAGTTTTTCTATGGCATCATTTTGAAAACCTCCTTTTGGAAACTTTTGGAGAGTTGCTGTTGCTGATGAACTGGGGGCAACCTAAATGATCCAAATTCCTGCAACGCCCCTCGGCATGATGGGAAGCCGTAGGAGTATGTGACACCTCAAGCAGGCGATCGCTAAAGTGATTCACTGGGGGGAGATACGGCATTCAATATTATCTAGTGTTAGCTAAGTCTCTGCTGCCCACTGAATATTACATACATCAGCAATGTGACCCAAAGCATTATGGGAAAACCTTTGTGGGCTGTAGCTTCTGCAGTGGGATCAAACAATAAAGAAAGAAGACAAAAGACTGCCACCAACAGAATGCCAGCAAACATTCCACTAAACTCAAAAGAACATCTTTGTTGTCTGATTGAGTTTTTACTTTAACAATGGTTTTGGACTGGATCATAGTTGTAAACATTATTTACAAATGTTAAAATGGTTTTTAGTATGTTAAATATTGAGGGATTTTAAGTGAGACTCTATACCAACCATCCTACAAAAACACAGCATGCATTATGAATCAGCCAGACGGGCCTGTGAGTGACTGAAAATAGCCGTGATACAAGCCCACAATCTATTACTGTAAAGCCTTATGCTCTCATTGGAAAACACCTGGAGATAATTCATGGCAGAGTCAGACGCCCCCGAGGGGACGCAAGTTTGACAGACACCTCTTGGAGCTCAAACGCATGCTCTGTTTTGACTGCTGATTCCACTTGCTTCATTGTAAGAGGAAACTGACTTCTGTAATAAACGACAGACAAACATGAGTCTGTTGTCTGTGGAAACCTCTGCACTGGATGTGTCATAAAACATCTGATAAGACACTGGAAAACTATATATCAAAATGAGTCAGGTATCGGTGGACCAAATATGTAGGTGTAAACAAAGACTAACTATACTAACTCAAAAGAAAACAAAAGTATGTTTTTGAAAGATGTTTCTTATGTTCATCATGGCTGCAATACAGTAAAAGAAAAACTCCAATACTGTGATATATTATAATAATGTAAAATAACTGTTCTATTTTAATAGATTTTGGAATGTATTTTTTTCCTGTGAAGCAAAGCTGAACTTTCAGCATAATTACAGTCTTCGGCATCACATCATCCTTCAAGCATCATACTAATATGCTGATTTAGTCTTCAATTGTTATTTCAAAATGACTTCTTTAAAATACATTTGGCTCCCATACTTTATATACACTACTCTTTCTGGATTGTGTGGACTAGGGGTTTTTTATTTTTATTTTTATTTTTTCAGTGGTTAAAGCAAGATTGGCACCGGCATAGAAATCCTATAGAAAAAAGTCTTGATGATATTCTTGTCATAACATGACATAAAATAATATTTTATGAATAGTTTTTAAGCCTGTGCTCATTTTTCGAAAGCTTTTATCATCAGTTGTGGCTCGTCTGCATGAAAAGAGAAGTGATGAGGACAGGGACATGCAGACGTGTTCAAAGTGTGTATACGCTCCATCTGGCTAGTAATACTGTGTGTCACACCAAAACAGACATAAATCCAGCTCAGATTACCTTCTGCCTATTGTTCATTTGGGGGTTAGATTACGACCACACAATGCGTATTAGTGTAAAGGGCAGCAAATCTATAAACAAGTCTGCAGTTGAGCGGAACGTGATTACAACATTACGGTCAAACATTTGGGACACTGGGTTTTTAAAAACACCATTCACTCTGTGTGTCTACGTCAAATGAGTCTACAGACGTCAAAGAAGCATCCATGCCTCACCAAAACACATATAAACTGGTAATGAGTCACCTCACCCAGTACCTAAACACATCTGACCAATGCATCAGCATCACATATTTGTCTAAATGGATATGTGGCAGCTCACTTGGTGCATTAGCAAAGAATGAAACCTATTTTGTGGACCGTTTGACTCCAGTGCAGCTTGCTACCATCTCCATGACTTTATCATTTGTTCTGGCCACTTTCATGTGCCTTATATATATATATATAAACATTAAACATTGTTTTCGCACACATGCACATTATATCCAAGCATCCTTTTAATAATAAATGCAAAATTGTGCTAATAATGTGAAAATATTTAATTTTCTTCATTTATGATATATATGATACCTATGAAATTATCCTTAATAGCAGCACAAAAGGTTGTGGGTTCGATTCCCAGGAAACACGTTAAGTAAAAAACGTTAGCATGAATGCACTGTAAGTCGCTTTGGATAAAAGTGTCTGCTAAATACATACATTTAATTATTTAATTAATTTATGTGGATAAATTATTAATTATTTTCAAAGAAAAAAAAATACATTGACAAATGTACATATACTGTTAATGGACTAGTGACTAGTTTACACAAGAATCCACAGTTGAAGAAACAGCCGTGTGTGTGATCAGCTGAATTCAACTCAGCTTGTTTGTGCTCAGTTGGATGCTTGAAGAATGACAGACAGTGCCAAAAGCTAATGAGAGCCTGGTCATCAAAATTCAGAGGTCTGGACTGCTGGCGCAGCAAAACGTGGCTTCACAGGGAAAAGCCCTAGGTCATAGTGGCAATGGTGTGGGAATTCTCCTCTATTATTTCACAGACTAAGCTTTAATTAACATGAGCACCAGTGCTTCTGGAACCCCTAATGGGCGACATCCTACATACAATAGTCAGGAGTTAAATTAAAGAGAGGTGCCACTCTATAATCTCTCAATATCACATGCCCCCAGGTCGGTGGCAGGAGTTTTGCCAGTGGAGGTTCACAGCTGGGCTGTGGGCCAAAGGAAATTACAATCGCTGGGAAATACGCACAAAAGTAGTCCTCCACATAAGACATAATAAATTCTTCTTTCTGACAAAACATTCGGAAGAACTGCTGCCTTCACAGTTGGCAAAAACAACATGGATTAGGTCAGCGGGGTTTTTTGGTAATACTCATTTCCCGATCATGTCACGGCTTCCAAAGCAGTCTCATTTTATGCCGAAAAACAGCAGTTACGTTAGCACCAAATCAGGGTTAGAAAAACAATTAGATGCTAGTTTGGTTCTTAGGGCTGGATGGAGTATTGGTATCTTTTACTATATGAGTCATTTCAATGTATACAGCATTCGTTTTAGTGTTCTGTGTGTAACCAAAGGAACATAAAAAAAAAAAATAATCCAAATATGGCCATTAAATCATGTTGTTTCAAACATATGTTTTTCATGGAATATTGAAATTTGAAACCGGATCGCAGAGACAGTGAACTCAAGAAGCAAATCAGTCAACAAATCATTCAGACCGAATGATTTGTGCATGAATCAGGTTAAATATGATGGAATAAAGGAAATAATTAATTAAACAAATATATAGATAAATAGATAAAAAATACTTGAATATAGTTTTTTTAAATAGCAACACTATTAAATAAAAAATAAATAATAATAAATAAATTCAAGTTTTTGCTCAAATGAATTTGCTGGTATGAATTGAAGACTTAAAATATAGCACACAACTTGTTTGGACTATCTTTTATGAAAAAGACCTAGATGTAGTTTCTTCAAAATAACAAAATAATAAAGATTTAAAATGGCATACGCGGTTGGTAAATTATAACAAACTGAGTAAATGACAACAAAGTCGCATTAAGAGTACAAGTGGATTCAAAATAGAACTATTAATCTTTATAGAAAAATTTACATTCTGTCCATTATAAATAATTATATTTTAACTACTGAGATCAATGTGAATCTAAATACATCCGGCATTGTTTGAATCCTAACAAAAAATGGCAGCTTAAAGGAGCTATGTGGAGGTTTTTACTTAAAAAAAATCTTTAAGATCGAGTTTTCATTTGTACATGTATGAGCCAACCATGATGTAAAAAAAAGAATGACACCTCGACTGTCCACCACGGTTGCCTCTATCAGCCTGTAGGCTCAATTGTGTGTGGAGGAGTCGGGCCCGATTTGGCGCGAAAATTCACAAAATGTGACGTCATGCGCGTTCTCGTCTACTTGGGCTTACAACCGTACGGCACGCCAGCCATTATAGTAAGCAGCAGCAATAGTGTTTTCAGATGGACTCTGCGGATGGAAAGAAGCGACCAGCCTCCAGCACAGTTCAGACACCCATGGACACTCCTCGTAAGTAAAAAAAAAAAAAAAAGAGCGTGCGCACTGAGAACAAGCATGAGACTGGCTGCAGTTCCTCTAACGGCCACTGGTGTCAGTAACGGTTAGAAATTTCAGAACCTACGCAATGCTCCTTTAAAACGATATGTTCATTTCGGGAGTCCTGCACACGGTGGAAGAGCCTTGTCTACTAAATATTTTGATTGGTTTGACCATGGAAAATCAGTTTAGGTTATTTATCACAGCAGACATGTGACTTGTGTAAAATATGATACACAACAGAACGCTCCTCCACAAAAGGAAAAAGGGAAATATATGGGAGGATTATAGTGTAGCTGTATACAAAAAAAAAAAACCCATGACATCTTTGCATTGTGGCTCTGGAAATTGATTTCATTCTTTTTTAACGTTGCAGCTGCTGTGAATAACTACTGCAATGAAGTATGCCAAGGCTTTATGGCAAAACCCCACACTCCTCCAGTTTCAAGTTAAACCAAGATGTTCATACTTTACCAATTTTCCTAACCTCAGAGCAGTGACTATAAGCTCTTCACAAAGCCCAAAAGAGAGGGCTAAATAAGGATTGGGGGTCTGTAGGGTTATATTCAATGCTCTGAATGTTCCCAAACATCTGGGGAATGTTAAACGTGACACTTCGTAACAGGTTGCGGTTGGTTTCAGGATTTTACCCAAAGTGAGGTGACATAAAAAGTGCAGTTTGGATTTGTGCAGCCTGTCTATTTCATCAAAAGCTCAAGTTAATGATTCTTGACAGTCTAAATATAAAGAAACAATAACGAGAGGTAATGGAGAAAACTTTTCCAAGCTGTGGGCAAAAGTGTCAAGAAACTATAATCCGGAGCCATAGAGCAGGTGTTCACTTTCTGACCTCAGAGGTCAAAATGTCTTCATGTTCCATTAAAACCTCACAAGTGAGCTACTATACAAGGAAAGGCAGCTCAACCTGAACCACGAGAATACCTCAGGACCTTCCCCTAAACAAGGCACAAAAGTAAAAAATCAATCAGATGAGCTTCCTGAAAAATATATCTAGCAGACATTCTCCGTGCGCCAGATAAACCTTTCCAGACGCTGGACTACAGCCATTTTCCCACATGCTAAAGTGTTTTACAGCCATCTTTTAGTTTTGTTATTTTTCAGACAATTAGCAAAATTAACATGGATTTCAGCATAATTTGTTCATCAAAGGTTGTCATTTGTTGAGATAACGTGTTAGTCCTCTAGAAAACCAAATGAATCGACACATCAGATGAATGATTACAGATAAAAGAGGAGAAAACATATTTCTACCATGATCAAAATGAAAAAATGAGTAACAGTTAATCTGAAATGGAAATCATGACAGCAATTACTCCCCCTCATATCCTTCTAAGCACATTCTTTAGTCAGATTTTTTTCCATGAATCATCTGATTCTGATTTAGTCAGTTATTACTACCTTGACTCTCAAGACCAAAAGAAAGGTGTCAATATATTCAGTGAACATCTGCAGAAAATTCTTCTCACCCAAAGCTATCATATGACATATTTTATGATGATTTTTTTGCCCTTTTGAGGCTTGAAAGCTGTAGTTCCCATTTGGTGTAACTTCTTCACAATGTTGTCGAAGTCAACAAGTTTTGTTTTGAAATAAAGTAGTAAATGATAGCTGAACTTTCAGTTTTGGTCATGGTTTTCATGGAAATTGTAACCATTAAAAAAATAAAATAATAAAAAATAGCTGGACAAATTAGGCTACTTATCTGTTTCTTAGTCACTTCCTCTATTTAGTTTTTCCCCCAACTAAGGGCATGTGTGAATGTTATGAGCATACTTACACAAAACACAATGACAACCTGTACTTATGTTTAGTTTGTGAAAAATGGCCTGAACACTGTTATAATGACATGTCATATCTTTGCACCTAAAATCAATAGTATTTCACAACTATTTTCCATGTCATGAACATAGAGTGTATCCTGTAATTTACACTCCTCTGTGATATAAATACTATGCAATTTGGTTTTTCGTGCCAAGGTCTCACAGCTGGAGGATGTTGCAATTATCAGAACATGTGTTTTGTTCTTGCTCTGTAGCAGTTAAAAAAAATATATATATATATATAAACCTTATACACTTATTGCAGTCTAGCAAACTCTGTCATTTCACAGTGTCTACGTACTGTATCTAAGAATGGTACTTCTTATAAAAAACAATGTGCTGGTAGCATAGTAAAATGATGGTATCAGAAGGTAAAAAAATATCATATTTATGTAAAATGGTGTTTATATGACACTTCCAGTTACTTTGAAGAATACCATGGTGCTATTATGTTATTATTTTTATATTACTTAAGCTTTCTAGTTCTGTATCAAATACTTTGAACTAAAATGAAGGAGCCACTGAGGTATGTGCTGCATTTGAGAGCAAATTTACATTTGAACCAGCAGGGGTCTCTCTTCAGCTAAAAACACTGCATAAGCTTTTGCAACCTATGCAAGTGGTAAAAACGTCTTAAAATTTTTAAAAGACAATTTTTTCTACCATTAAGTATAACGTAAGAATTCATTCCATGACTTATTGCAATCAAACTTAATTATCATCATATATTAAAAACATGCCAGCAGTATATTTGAAAAAGCCAACAAAGCACTATTCGCTGAAAGGGAAAATAACTCAATTACTTTATTACATTAAATACATTCTTCAGTCTATCCTTGAACAGGCACTGAAATAATTCTCAGTCATTGGAGATTTATTCATCTCTGTCCGACTTTGTCAGCGCCAAGGTTATATTTAGAAACGCAGAGAAAGTCACGATCCACAGGTCTGTTAATATGTCACGTCATCCATGGTCACAGGCACAGCATTCAGACTCTGGCACACATTAGTGAAGACTGTCAATGATTCACTCCCGTGTGACACAGATAACCCTTAACAGCTGTGCAGGTACATATTAACGACCCAGGTTAAAAAACAGCATCACAAAGCATCCATCGTGTATGAAATGCAAGAAGCAGCTTATGTAGTATATATCAAAATATGTATGTTATGTGTGATTAATTTCAGGCTAATATTGTATTGGCTATACACTTGCCTGTCTGCCAAATGCATAAATGGTTTATACATAATTAAATAATTATATGATACATATATATAATATACATATATATATATATATACAACCCGAATTCCGGAAAAGTTGGGACGTTTTTTAAATTTTAATAAAATGAAAACTAAAAGACTTTCAAATCACATGAGCCAATATTTTATTCACAATAGAACATAGATAACATAGCAAATGTTTAAACTGAGAAAGTTTACAATTTTATGCACAAAATGAGCTCATTTCATTTTTGATTTCTGCTACAGGTCTCAAAATAGTTGGGACGGGGCATGTTTACCATGGTGTAGCATCTCCTTTTCTTTTCAAAACAGTTTGAAGACGTCTGGGCATTGAGGCTATGAGTTGCTGGAGTTTTGCTGTTGGAATTTGGTCCCATTCTTGCCTTATATAGATTTCCAGCTGCTGAAGAGTTCATGGTCGTCTTTGACATATTTTTCGTTTAATGATGCGCCAAATGTTCTCTATAGGTGAAAGATCTGGACTGCAGGCAGGCCAGGTTAGCACCCGGACTCTTCTACGACGAAGCCATGCTGTTGTTATAGCTGCAGTATGTGGTTTTGCATTGTCCTGCTGAAATAAACAAGGCCTTCCCTGAAATAGACGTTGTTTGGAGGGAAGCATATGTTGCTCTAAAACCTTTATATACCTTTCAGCATTCACAGAGCCTTCCAAAACATGCAAGCTGCCCATACCGTATGCACTTATGCACCCCCATACCATCAGAGATGCTGGCTTTTGAACTGAACGCTGATAACATGCTGGAAGGTCTCCCTCCTCTTTAGCCCGGAGGACACGGCGTCTGTGATTTCCAACAAGAATGTCAAATTTGGACTCGTCTGACCATAAAATACTATTCCACTTTGAAATAGTCCATTTTAAATGAGCCTTGGCCCACAGGACACGACGGCGCTTCTGGACCATGTTCACATATGGCTTCCTTTTTGCATGATAGAGCTTTAGTTGGCATCTGCTGATGGCACGGCGGATTGTGTTTACCGACAGTGGTTTCTGAAAGTATTCCTGGGCCCATTTAGTAATGTCATTGACACAATCATGCCGATGAGTGATGCAGTGTCGTCTGAGAGCCCGAAGACCACAGGCATCCAATAAAGGTCTCCGGCCTTGTCCCTTACACACAGAGATTTCTCCAGTTTCTCTGAATCTTTTGATGATGTTATGCACTGTAGATGATGAGATTTGCAAAGCCTTTGCAATTTGATGTTGAGGAACATTGTTTTTAAAGTTTTCCACAATTTTTTTACACAGTCTTTCACAGATTGGAGAGCCTCTGCCCATCTTTACTTCTGAGAGACTCTGCTTCTCTAAGACAAAGCTTTTATAGCTAATCATGTTACAGACCTGATATCAATTAACTTAATTAATCACTAGATGTTCTCCCAGCTGAATCTTTTCAAAACTGCTTGCTTTTTTAGCCATTTGTTGCCCCCGTGCCAACTTTTTTGAGACCTGTAGCAGGCATTAAATTTTAAATGAGCTAATTAAGTGGATAAAAGTGTAAAATTTCTCAGTTTAAACATTTGCTACGTTATCTATGTTCTATTGTGAATAAAATATTGGCTCATGTGATTTGAAATTCCTTTAGTTTTCATTTTATTAAAATTTAAAAAACGTCCCAACTTTTCCGGAATTCGGGTTGTATATTAGGGGTGTAACGGTATGCAAAAATCATGGTTCGGTACGTACCTCAGTTTTAAAGTCACGGTTCGGTTCATTTTCGGTACAGTAAGGGAAAGAAATGCAAACATTAAACTGCAGGTTGTTTATTACTATACACTTTTTTGAAAAATACTTTTTAATAAAATATATATAAAATAAAAATAGAATAAGAAATAAAATACTGCTGCAAAGTTCTCCACTAAATAAAATAGTCTCAGTCTCAAACCAATATCATATAACAAAATATAATGAAAAATATAAATAAATAACTATGATTATAGTGCAGCATTACCAATCCCAGCTTGTAGGCCTGCTTCACCAGAACAGTGCCTGATGCGGCGCTGGCGCACTGCAGCTGCTGTAGGTGACATAGAGGGAGACCGCCAACAGACCAGGCTCTTGACTTCATGACAACATATCTATACTTCATGTTGAGCATAAATATAAAGCCTACTGATAAAGGACACCGTCAACAGTATTGACGGCAAAATAGACTATGTTTGACAGGTGCAATATTTGAAAATCGATAATTATTAATTTATTTTTTAAATTACATTTATATCTGAATTTATGTCAACCTATAGACTTTCAAACATCAAAGTGTCATGAATTAATATGTATTTGTGTACAAAATGACATATAAACATATTTTCCTATTCTATTTTGCCTGGAAACGCTTCCAACACGCTTGCGTGTTGCTTGGAAAATAGGCGTCGGTTCTATTTGTAGCATGCATGCGTTTTCCGACGCGCCTCTAACACAGGCAGTCTGCAAGCTCTAACCTGTTAACATGGGAGCCGAATTAAAAACGGACACGCCACGCATCCAGTGTGTCGCCGGCCTTAGAATCAGCTGCAGGGCGGGATCAGGCGGCAAGGAAGTCGACCGGAAGTTGAAGTCGGCCGCCATCTTGTAGCAGAACTTCACTTGCGTTAGCATTCCCATTGACTCCCATTCATTTTGCCGTCACTTTGACAGCGAATAACTTTACATCTGAGGCGTTTAAAGACTTTTGTCCATTATTTATTTCTAAAGATACACGAACAATGTATAAAGGGCTCCATTACCTTCTATGTTACATTATGGCCCGTAGAAACAGTTTTTGTAAAAATAGGCTAACGGTTGCGTCATAACCACTCGACTCTCTGTCGCACAGTGGAGAAATTACCGTACAGACAGGAGGAGAAGCTCGCAGGAAATTAACTTAATATGGCGTACTGGCGTTACATTTTAAAATACTATACAAAATAATTAATCAGAATACTTACTCCTGCTCACTCATGCCAAAGAACTCCCCGCTCAAGCTCGCCGTCTCTGCAAGATTAACGATGGCAGTTTGCACGCACAGCTACTAGAAGATTTACATTTGTCAGACAGGTTGCTGACGTCATCAAGCTTAGTTTGATATTAGTTTGAGATTTAGCTTAATATATATTCGTTTGGAAACACGAAAATGTACTTATATTCCGCGCACAAAATATTGCATTCCGTCATTCGGTACACACGTGCACTGTACCGAAACGGTCCGGTACCCCCCAATATATATATATATATATATATATATATATATATATATACAGTACAGACCAAAAGTTTGGACACACCTTCTCATTCAAAGAGTTTTCTTTATTTTCATGACTATGAAAATTGTAGAGTCACACTGAAGGCATCAAGGGATATTTGACCAAGAAGGAGAGTGATGGGGTGCTGCGCCAGATGACCTGGCCTCCACAGTCACCGGACCTGAACCCAATCGAGATGGTTTAGGGGTGAGCTGGACCGCAAACAGAAGGCAAAAGGGCCAACAAGTGCTAAGCATCTCTCGGGGAACTCCTTCAAGACTGTTGGAAGACCATTTCAGGTGACTACCTCTTGAAGCTCATCAAGAGAATGCCAAGAGTGTGCAAAGCAGTAATCAAAGCAAAAGGTGGCTACTTTGAAGAACCTAGAACATGACATATTTTCAGTTGTTTTACACTTTTTTGTTATGTATATAATTCCATATATAATTCCACATGTGTTAATTCAGTTTTGATGCCTTAAGTGTGAATCTACAATTTTCATAGTCATGAAAATAAAGAAAACTCTTTTAATGAGAAGGTGTGTCCAAACTTTTGGTCTGTATTGTATATATATACACACACACACACACACAATATTAATGCATCATTTAATAACTAATTTATAAACTATAACAATTTATTCATATTTATATCTTTATTTACAATGTAATCTCACAAAGAGTTACATGGACTGCTGGGAACTTCTTAAGTATGTAATGATAATGATTAAGACTGGCTTTATTCATTTTCAGGATAAATGGGTTTATCATCGCAGCTGCTGACTCTTTGCCACTGGAAACATTTATCCATCCTCAGTACACATTTTTACCATGCCTCGTCTACCGTCCATGACTGTCTCCAAATCTGAGGAACTCTTACACATCTGAGAAACTCTATGGGAGACTAAATTGTAATGAAAAACCCACCAGACTCCATCCACACTGGACCGGAGCCACTTATGAGAATACATTCTGGTGAGCCTTTTAATAAGTTCTCCAGTAATCATTTGTCCTCTTGACTAATGAGCTCTCAGACTGGAAATGAAGACTAATTTTCTTGTGGCTTCTTCAAAGCCTAATGCAACTTTTGGTTTTGAACTCAAGGGATATTACAAACTCATGATGTTCCAGTTCAAACGTTCATATCAAATTTTCTTGTGAAACGGTCAGGCCACTGTCTCTGCTGAAATAAACTAGACTTCACCTCCCTTCAAAGAATAATTCATCAGAAAGGGTTTGGGCTTGATGGGGCAAAGTTGAAATTGCTCAAGAGCTCTTCAGAAAAGACCATTTCAAGGAATCCAATATCAGCCACTTAAGCATGCCAGCCTCTGCCCATCCTGAATGGCACTACGCTTTCAAGGAATGGCATATCTATCCAGTAGAGGAGCGAGAGAAATGGTAAAGTGCTTTCCTTGCTTTTGGCTCTAGTGGCTCGGGCCTCTCCTTCACTTCAACTTCCAAAAACACACAACGAGAACATGTAAGTCCACCGTTGTGCTTCTCAAAGCCTTCCCATCATGCAGCTCTAGTGGAAAGCAATCTCAAAGTCCCCATCCCAAATGACCTGCTCACCTTAAAACAGCTAAGACTGTAAAGGCAGTTGATCAATGCAATACAACTTTAATAGAATTGAAAATCACAACTAGGTCCCCATACTGTTAGATGTCTAACTCAAAACATCTGTAAATGTTTATAAGATAGATAGATAGACAGACAGACAGATAGAATGACACAGTGTCGCAGTAAATTAAATTTAAATTTATGCATTTAACAGACGCTTTTATCCAAAGCTACTTACAGTGCATTCAGGCTATCAATTTTTACCTATCATTTCTCACCTTGCAGTACCTCTCCAACATCCATTTGATGCCTTAAGAACGTATATTTATATTTAATATGAGCACCAGGTGGTCCATTTTAATATTGCCAGCTTGATCAAAATGACTAAGTTACATTCTTAGTCTCTCTCAATGTAATCAAGAATGATTTTAATGACCGTTAGCAGCCCTTGGCATTCTCAGTAGCTTTTGGCAATGCAAAACAAAATGTCCCAGATTTTATTGTCTGGGATCCTATCAATCAAATTACATGCATATAAAACTATTAAGGACATTTCTGCTACATCAACCTGGGAAAAGCTATTGAAAACTTTAGTTAAACATTTTTTCAAGTGATATGAATAGCTCATTGATTTTATGTGTGTACTAATGTTTGTCTCTGTGTATGAATAGATGTTTATGTGCTAGGATGGGAATTGTGCAGCCATAGCAGATGTGCAGAGTGTCTGGTGTCCAGATGGGCATCTATTAAGTGGAGAGAACCCAAAGCACCAGAGCACCACAAGAATCAAAGCAGCTCCATTACTTTAAACATCACTAAAGTATCAACAGATTCATTTCAGAGCTACCTCAAAAACAGAAGGAAAAACAACTCTTTATGGAGACTACTGACTGATAGTCTCAAGCATAAGAAACTATGAAAAAGGTTGCTAATGTTGTCATCCAAGTTAGATTGCTATATCTGAGTGAAAGAAACTAGAGCTCAACTTCTTTCTATGGTTGCCACCAAAAAAATAAATAAATAATTAAAAATAAATAATAATAATATATGTATATGGAAGAAACTTCTTTTAAAAACAATACAAATCGTACTGATCCCAAACTTTATATATATCATCAAGGCTGCATTTATTTGATCAAAAATACAGAAAAAACTAATATTTTGAAATATTATTACAGTTTGTAAAAATAGATTTTCTATTTTAAATATACCTTTAAATATAATTCATAACTCTTGCCACATGATCCTTCAGAAATCGTTCTAATGTGCTGTTTTATTATCAATGTTGGAAACAGTTGTGCTGCTTAATATTTTTTGGATACTTTTATCAGGATTCTTTGATGAATTAAAAAGTTAAAAAGAACATAATTTATTTGAATGTAAGTCTCCAATATAAGTCTTTACTTTTACTATTTAACACATTCTTGCTGAATAAAATATTTCAAAAAGAAAGAAAAAAAATGTACTGACCCCAAACTTTTGAATGGTCGTGTATATTGTTACAAAAGATTTCTACTTTTAGTAAATCCTGTTCTTTTAAACATTCCATTTATCAAAGAACCCTGAAATGCATCCACAAAAATACTGAGCAGCACATATGTTTTAAACAATGATAAAATAAGATATGTTTAAACATCAAATCAGCATATTAGAATGTTTTCTGAAGGATCATGTGACATTGAAGACTTGAGTAATGATTCTGAAAATTCAGCTTTTGACATCTCACATACATTACATTTGAAAATATACTGAAATAAAAAGCAGTTAAATTAAATTGTTATATTACACAATATTATTTGTATTGTATTTTGAGCCAAATAAATGAAGCAAATGACTTTCAGTAACACTGTCCCAAAGCTTTAGACTTTTGAACGACGTGTGTATATATTTCCAAATAAATAAACAAACACTTACACTCTGGGTAATTGTCTCAGTTGGGCCAGCCCGTCTGTCTATGTCAACAAGACTGAGTTGGTGCAATTCAAGAACGTGTGACGAGCCTTTTGCCTCCAACCCCCCATTAGGGTTTATGTTGAACTCACACTATGCCAACATACATGAAAGCATCCTTTAAAAAATGCCCTAACTATCTAGGAAAAGCCTTTACTGTGTAAACCAACAATATGTCAGTTTTATTGGTTGTACGTGACTGAAAACCAAATAACAATAGCATACTGTATAGGTTTATTGTCTATAAAACTAGTGAATGGACTTCCTGTCTGGAATGGATCTTTCTTAAAACTAATCCACAAACATGCAGCCCTCACTAAAGCAGAAACAGCAGGCCCGTCATGTTTTGATGCCATCATATTGACACAAATAGAGAAGGTATTCAATAACAGCAGTTGTCTGTCTTGTGTTCCTCAGGATCTAGATACTGATGACAAACCAGACACCACAAAGTCAAGAAGACAAGACTCAACAGGCCTTGCTGTCCAGAACACCTTATCACAGCGCATCAACGATGTGAACATGAGACATATACCTGCATTTCTGAGAACATCTCCCTTCAAAGAACAGACCACGCAATTTCACATTTCCTCTAGAGCTTCCAAATTATTCTCAGAAAGTTACAAACTGTTCTGCTTTTTATATTTGTTTCTTTTGTAATCTCTAGTTTTGAAAAAAAGAATTTCAAACTGCGTTCAGATTAGGCAGTATATCAAAGACTACAATCAAATAACTCAAATATCAAAACTAAATAATCTGAGCTATCAACTCTTACTGCGTGTTGAACATTTTACAATTTGTGTCTATTTTTATCTCTCCTAAGGAATTTTATGAGAGACACCTCAGCTGATGATACTTAAATAAAATATTACTCAAGCCTCATACAGTTTTTCTTTTAGATGAAAAGTACAATTACAGGTAAAAAGAAAGAAAAAAAGGTGTTATGTTTATGAATATGCTAAGCGTGGGCAGTCCTCCAAGAGACTGAATGGTCTGTGAGGGTCTTATTCTCTGAAATGTGTGCAGACCCCTTCAAGTAAACCCTCACTGATAAACACAAAGTGAAGAGGAGGAGCTAAAATGTCAAATGCATTTACCTGAACGATCAACCTTTGTCTTCCACTGAAAACAACACCCAGAGGAGTGACAGCAACATAAAGAGATTCCTAACCAAGTATGTGTTCTTTTCTTCCCCAATATTATACAACATAAATAACGTTCTACGAAGAACTATTTAAACCACATAGAGTTTTGAGTCAAACGAAAGTTCAAAGGTCAAGCTAGTCATTGTTGCATGCAACTAGGTTCATTAGTTTCTAAATCAGTCACAGAAATTCCTTGCGTGTAAAATATCAGACCTGACACTATCTGATCCACAGTGTGAGATTGTTTCCAACTGCTTCACTGAAACAAAATGGGAAATAAACCAAAGAAAGGGCTAGTGAAGTAAGGAGTATAATATCAAAACAAAGACTGGGATTGTCTTTATGCTTCCAAAACTGATTAAAGCTATCAGACACTACCTAAATACACACTTTTGAAATTCTAACTCATAAAATCTTATGTAGCCTAACTAATGCCATGTTGTTCCACAGTGTCGTACCTGCAGCTATCCTGTTAAGCAGCTGCTGGCGGGCAATGATCCTGCCCAGCCTGTACCCAGAGCGTCGTCTGAGGTGGTCCATCCTTAGGTAGATATCCTGCGTCTCTGGGGTCATATTTCCCAGGCATTCGCTGCTCTCGGTGCGTGGCAGCTCCCTGTACATGATCACACAACGTTAAACATCCGGCACCCACCTCCTCAAAACAAATACCAGTCACGTAATCTGTCCACCAACAGCCCAACATGTGTGAGATGTGAGTCCATAGAGTTCCAGTTCCAGAGGAGTACCAGCTGTCAACCCCGCCCTCTTTTTGAGTCACATGACTAGAGGTGAGCCAATGAGAAGCCAGGATGAAGAGGGCAGGCCTTGTGGCTGAGCTGAATTCAAGGTCTGTGCAAGCATTGCTCGGTTCAGGAGGGAAATATAAATACCAGAGGAATGCCTGTGAACTGAGTGAGTGGAGAAAGCTGGAGAGCAGGGGGCCGTGGGAGGGGGAAAAGAAAAACAGCGTGGCTAAGAGAAACACCCAGACCAAAAAGAACTAGCCTGCTGCTGTGAAGCCCCACTCAGGTGCCAAGTTTGCTAAGGAGGAGTTTGTTAGTTGGGACAAGAGAAATAAAGAGTGGCTGTTAACTTAATTCAAATGCTTTTAGACAACAAATATGTGGTCACACAATCCATTAAGACAATACAATAAAAAAAAAAACCAGACATTAAATTTAAAAAAGACATAAAAAAGAGATTAATATAAATAATATTAATAATAATACTTTAATATAATATATTATATGACAATTAGTTATTATGTTTATTTTAATACTAGTAGAACAGTTGGGCTATTGGTAGAATGCTGTCTGCACCTGATACTTCACTAATGCTCACACTTCAATGAAACACACATGAGTTCTACATAAGCAAAAGAAACTTTGCACAATACCAATTTCCTATGTAGTTGGTTTATAAGTACCAATAAAGTAGATAACATTCCAAATCGCACACTTGCCATCTGATAAGCATGTCACGTGTACATGAATCTAATGCACTTGGATAACTAAAATATGTTTGGTAAATGTAATTCATGTGTGTATATATATATATATATATATATATATATATATATATATATATATATATATATATATATATATATATATATATATATATATATATATAGGCCTACTGTACATACAAACACGTAAGTCACTCACAGTTTAGTTATGCTAAAGAACATTAAATTAGAATTTGTGCAAATGAAAAAAAGAAAGAAAATACAAATTATTTTGCAAGAAAAAGGAAATGAATGGAAGGTTTGCAAGAGCGTCTGTTCCGTTACAGCATGGAACAACCCAAGTCTACAGACTGAAAATAGACCCCACATCTTTGCAAACAATTCCACCTTCTGTTGACTAAACTCCATCCCTCTTAAGGCACTGGCAAACAAGCACACATTTCCTGTTAGCATGTGTTATAAGCCTCTTGCTCCTAGTCTAAATGTGAGCGAGTACATAAACACATGAACCGGGCACGATTGGGCATGGCACCAAGTTAAACACATTCTATGCCCCCTCCCTAACTGCCACATACTAACCATACTAGAAACCACACAAAGACCGCAATTCAACCAGCGCCTGCAATCTTGCTGCTATTTATACATTAACTACCCCATCCCTCACTCTAACGTCCCTCACCAGAGTAAAGTTTTTAAGACGTTCTGTGCAGTTTGTGTTGCTACATTAAAAATGATCTCATTTGTTGACCCATACCTTGAGCTTATAAACAAGGTGCCGTGCATGCTCTTGCAATCCCATAATGCACAGAGTGCTCTGTTAAATACAGGTGTAACTTGAGTGACTGACAGACCCCTAATGAATGCTATGATTTTTTTTCCACACAGACCGCTTAAAAAGAGTTGATTAATGTAATGCTGAGTAAGATTGTAATATTATATATGTGTGTGTGTGTGTACATATACATAATTACATATATATATATATATATATATATATATACACTGAACAAAATTATAAACGCCAAAGTGCCAGACGCCATCGAATGTGAGCATCTGCCCACTCAAGTCGGTTATGACAACGAACTGCAGTCAGGTCGAGATCCCGATGAGGACGACAAGCATGCAGATGAGCTTCCCTGAGAGGGTTTCTGACAGTTAGAAAATTAACATTCAATTACAGGCAACAGCTCTGTGGGACATTCCTGCAGTCAACATGCCAATTGCATGCTCCCTCAAAACTTGCGACATCTGTGGAATTGTGCTGTGTGATAAAACTGCACATTTTAGTGTGGCCTTTTATTGTGGCCAGCCTAAGGCACACCTGTGCAATAATCATGCTGTCTAATCAGCATCTTGATATGCCACACCTGTAAGGTGAATGGATTATTTCCGCAAAGGAGAAGTGCTCACTAACACAGATTTAGACAGATTTGTGAACAATTTTTGTGAGAAATAGGCCTTTTGTATACATAGAAAAAGTCTTAGATCTTTGAGTTCAGCTCATTAAAAATGGGGTCAAAAACAAAAGTGTTGCGTTTATACTTTTATTATATTGTTATATTATAATTGTATAATTTTATTTTATATTTATATAATAGAAATTATAACTATCATGCATTTATACCATTTACAGAAGACACTCATAGACCCCAAAAAATCCTGATATATCTACAATAAGAATTACTGGATGACATTGAAAGACTCATTTGTCAACATTCTCAACATTTTCTATGTTTTTAAAAATTTAAAATATAATAAAATTTAGTATGATCACTTTTTCTTTTATATATTTTAATAAGCACAGGTCTGAATAACTTGTTTAAATGGTACATAAATATATCTGTTACACTGATGATGGAACATTACTTCAACCATTTTTTGCAATTTTATCACACACACACACACAAAAAAAACATTAAATTAGATACATCATTGCATTTAATAGGCTTTTATATATTTAGAAAATAAATAGACTGAGACAAAATGGGACATCTTTGACATGGCTGTATAAATACAGCATAAAATGAACTTCATAACAATAAATTGACTCAATTCAAGTGAAAAACAGGTTGATATACAATGATATTCCATGGAAAAGTAAATGATTAACAATAAATTGCTTTAAATATGTCCTTGCTTGTGTTTAATAATCCTTCAGTCGACAAATACCTTCTCCAGTTCTAGCACAGGTTTGGTTATTTGGACATAATGAGTGGTAATAAGTGTACTATGCACTTTACTGACCCAATTGCAGCAATATCACCTTGCAGCCCAAGACCGGTCGCCCACTGAAGCTAAGCAGGGCTGAGCCTTGTCAATATCTGATGGGAGACCTCCTGGGAAGAGGTGTTAGTGAGGCCAGCAGGGGGTGCTCACCCCTGTGGGGTCTGTGTGGGTCCTGATGCCCCAGTGTAGTGACGGGGACACTATACTGTAAAAAGCACTGTCCTTCGGGTGAGACGTTAAACCACACTCCTGACTCTCTGTGGTCATTAAAAATCCCAGGGTTTTCTTTCGAAAAGATTAGGGGTGTAACCCCAGCATCCCGGCCAAATTTCCCCATTAGCCTCTGACCATCATGGCCTCCTAATCATCCCCATACACTGATTGGCTTCATCACTCTGTGACCTCTCCACCAGTAAGCTGGTGTGTGGGGGGCGTTCTGGTGCAATATGGCTGCCGTCGTATCATCCAGGTGGATGCTACACTCTGGAGGTGGTTGAGCGCTATATAAATGTAATTAATTATTAATTGTACAGCACAGTGATTCAGACTGTCAAAGAAAAAACAGCTATTATCTCATACCATATCAAAATTCCAGTCACTTTAACTGGTCTATATAGACATATGATGGTATCTCCAATGGCTGTACATGAAAATGGCTAAAAAGTGCTCTCTGATGAAGCACTCTGGAATAAAATGAAATAAAACTTTCGACAAACCATTCAACAAAGCTATAGCGAGTAGAGAATAGTTAAGGCAAGTCAAATCAATTATCAGATGCTTATTTCTAGATAGCAAGAACAATGACAGGTGTTTGTGAACACGACACTCATCCCCCACCCACCCACCTGCCTCATCTGAGTGATACAAAATCTTGTCATTATTAACTATTGACCCAGATTGCTTTGTAGTTTAGCCACTTCTCCAACACATTTTTAGCTTTATGTAGGAGAAGTGTTATTGAAAACAGATCAAACATCTTTGTTATCCAGAACTGAGTGCTTTTTCAAGTTTAGCTCAATATTTAGAGCCAAACACGGCATTGCCAAGTCTCTCATCATCTCTATACTGAAGCCAAAGATGAATGTCTGACAGCTCTCAAAATAAATGTATGCAAATGTGGAGGAGAGAGCAGACCCTGCTCACCACTCGCCAAAGAATGCACATTCCACATGCTCCCTCTCTCCATCTCTCCTTCTCTCTCTCATTTGACAGGAAACCTGAGAATTTGTTGCTACAATGGCATGGGCTAATTAAGCCTACTATCAAATCTACAATAAATACAATTGTGAAAATAATATTGCTGTAACAATTACAATAATAACTTGAATGGAAACCTATTTTCAGATTTTGAATTTTAAATATACAACGGTGATGAAACAAAGGATAAAATTATTTAAAAGATATAACAATAAATGAATTAACGTCTAAGTATATTAAATAAAATTACATAAATAAATGCATAAAACAAGACATCTTTAGAGGCATATAGTTGTTGGCTCTGATGGCATCAAAATAAGCCACTCCTCCATATACAACCTGTCTCAGCACGTCTGAATTCAATGGCAACAGCATGAACCTCAGATCTTTGAAGAGCGCAGAAGAGGGTTTTTGGGATGTTATACAGACAGCACTACTTCACAGCCATCTAGTTACTTTATTTGTGTATTTTTCCACTAGCTGAGGCAGAAGCCAGAATCAGCTGCCAAGAAAACGTACCTGTGTTTATACACCTTCATGAAATAATAGCTTCATTTCGATGGAAACAAAAATAAACAGTTTTGACCTGATTTTGTGTCCACAATCAGTTCAGATGAGGATTAGCCACAAGAGAGGCCAGTCAGAATGACAGCTGATTAATAAAACGTCCTGGCTGAGAAACTCCAGCCTGGGATGCTGACTCCACAACTCAGGCGTACAGAGAGTGAAGATATCAACACAGCCAGTGGAAAGAAAAGTTATCAGCATAATATTTACTCTGTGGGTTTCTGGGAAGGGCTGCTGAACATAGACAGGAGCCAGATAAAACCAGCAGGTGCTTACGATTCGCTCCAGCAGGGAGAGACGGCAGACAGCGAAATGTTTCTGCTGTCTCTTCTGAATTCTGCTATGATTGAATCTCTCACTGAAAATGTCAAAGCCGCATCACATTTATGAGTTTTCTCTGCTTTGAGTAGTCTGTTCCTTTATTTAAGCAACACTTCATAAGGCAACACCGACTGGATTGTGTGCAGAATGAACTAAATGTTGTTTTAATCCATCTTTCTTCTTGAAAGCTACTGCCTTCGGTTTAAGAGGATCTTTTGCAAATTGCTTGTTAGGAGATTTGAATGATGCCTAAGTGTTCTAGCGTATGATCCTGACACAATAGTGTTGAAATGCAGACCATAATGCAACCATAATGCAATCCTATACAAATCCCTCATTCCATGTGGGCTGAAATGCTTTAGTCGTGGATGGCAGGCTCATGGACAGCCCACTGGTTAATATATAAAAATGGGAAATGCTGGCTGAAATCTAATATGAATTCTAAAATGCAACTTCACATTTATTAAACCCACTAAAAGATTTGAAGAAACCTGGTACCTCTTTCATCGAAGAATCATGAAAAAAATGTGTCATGGCTTCCACAAAAATATTGAGCAGCACA
Organism: Carassius carassius; assembly: GCF_963082965.1. Classification (NCBI taxonomy): domain Eukaryota; kingdom Metazoa; phylum Chordata; class Actinopteri; order Cypriniformes; family Cyprinidae; genus Carassius; species Carassius carassius. The sequence continues at coordinate 6,601,085 of NC_081795.1, read as the reverse complement.
ATTGTTTTCAACATTGATAAGAAATGTTTCTTGAGCACCAAATCAGCATATTAGAATGATTTCTGAAGGATCATGAGACACTGAAAATTGGGGTAATGATGCTGAAAATTCATCTTTGCCATCACAGGTATAATTTACATTTTAAAATATATTAGAAATTGTAATAATATTTCACAATATTGCTGTTTTCACTGTATTTACTATCAAATAAATGCAGACTTCTTTTAAAAACATTTTAAAATCTTATTGACCTCAAACTTTTGAATGTTACTGCAACAGTTATTTTAAATTTGTCCACTGCTTTAAACTATAAACTTTGTTTTGAAGGTCAAAACTAAAAGGTGGAGCTCTATCTGCCGGAATATCTTTCATGGTTAAACTTTTAATAGAGGCTCAAGTCAGACTGAAATATACCCCTCTTGGGAGCCACACTAAACTCTCCACTGTCATGCCTCAAAGAGCTCCTCATTGTTTGGCATGTGTATAAACATTCAGGCCAGAGCGTGCACATGACTGCCACCTACATAGCACATCACATCTCTGAAACACATATATGGAAATGAATGTGATAAGCATACCAACAATGCCTCAACATTTCATCACCATCCCTATGGCAGCCTGATCATGTGCCCAAATAAACAAAGAGTCTTGAATAAGACAAATATACAAGCATTTAAAGATGTCAATCTATTAACAGCAGAGTTTTAATAACTTTCCAATAAAACAGACAGATGGACCACCATAAAGCACTCCAAGAGAAAAACGTAAAAAATCCCAGTATGAAAAGTGATTACTAGTGTTTTCCACTAAGACACCACGTTGCATTGACCGACATCTAGTGGTCAAACATTGTCAAAAGCGTCTCAACTTTGAATCCATCACCAGAGGTTTATAAGTCTATAAAAGTCAGAAGCAGTTTCTAAAAATGTTCAGCACATCTGCCAGTAAATTCATACTTAAACGCACAAAAATAAAATGCTGAAAGTAGACTAGTGGAAAACAGATTATGCAGAACGGCCCATTCAATATGTATCTATCTATGTGTGCGTGTGTGTGTGTGTGTGTGTGTGTGTGTGTGTGTGTGTACACACGTTGTCGCATTCTGTGTTTCAGATTATATTAAAAACGTAAAAAGTTCCATATAAATTAGCTAAAACAATGCTTTGATGTGTTGTTACCTTTAATATTTTGTTCCATTAATTATTTGTCTTGAAATTGTTTTACCTTTTAAATTTTGTTAAAAAACCTACAATACACTAAAAAATCTGTGGCGTACATAAAAAAATAAAAAATAAAATTTGGAAATGAATACATTTCACAAATATTTGTAGTAGACAGACTTCAATTGTACTTTCTTGTAAAAATAAATAAATAAATAAATAAACATTTACAAGTCCCAGTCTTTCTTGGTGTATTTTTCAAAACCCCTAACGATAATGCAGCTGCAAAAATTAAGCAACTTGAAATTTAACCAGCGATGCTCAATAATCTCAAAACCATAAATTAATGCATGCAAACATTTCGTCCTCACGTCGAGCACGTCATCACACTGTCATTCCACGCATACGTTGCAAATGCGGAGCGCGTGAATTTTACTTCAGTGTCACTAACCTGCAAGTCGTCTCTCTCTGACGCTTTTCCACAATAAATCCCAAGCTTTGGACGTGGATTCCCTGAGCTGCTCGCTGAACGATCGTCTGAGTGTCAGTTTCGCTGTCATCGTCAATCCGCGCTCATAATAATCAATCAGTGTGGCTCGCGTGCGATCTCCCTTTATTTCTCAAAGACAGCGAGACTCCTAGTCCTCTTCTTCACCTGCCCCGCAGCCAGAGAACGCAACGGAAAACTTTTCCGAAAAATAAATGCATATTAAAAATAATAATGTGGTAATAATGTCCTAAATAATCCAGTTTAGGACATGCGTTAGTAAAAGACGTGCAGCCGCTGTCTGGTGTTTCAGAGCAGATGTGGGTTTGTGTGAAGTTTCTCCTTCAGCTCCTAACATACGATCACTCTCTCTCTCACTCTCTCGTTCATCACTCTCACTACTGGAGGACTATGGGATTTAAATCCCATAGAGGACTTCATTTCAAGTCTCACAAAAGATCACAACTCACGCACCCCGTATTAATTCCTGGTGCTGTTTAATGTTTAAATAAATAAATAATGTATTTGCTGTGTTAAAAATGCCTACCTAAATATATCATTTTTAAAATCAATTAAAAATGTATGTATAAATATATAATAAAACTCATATATTTATATTGTTTGAAATATAAATATATTAACAAATATATTAACTTGTGAACAATATGTATTTAAATTTTAAAATACTAAAAAATATAGAAAAAATGCAAACAATAATAATATACTATATGCCTTTCTCAAGGCAAAAAGCACAAAATTCAGCTCACATACTCTAGTCTGGATAACAAAAGCAAAATAATATAAAGTAAATGAAAGTTTGGGTCATAAAGGTATATATAGAGAAAAATGGTCATGCTGAGGAAGGATAGACATAGCCTACCATGAACACTGACGGCTTATTTAATTATGGGCCTCTATGGTTTCTATTTGCACTAAGCATGGCATTATCATCATAACAGAGAGGAGATTGCTTTTTTGTGACAGGTTTTCTGTCTGCAATGTCAAAAGCTGATCCAAGCTAAGATGAAAAAATCTCGGTGATGACACAAAGCGAGTCTAATGGAGAAATTAATACTTTATTATAAACAACTACTGCATGCAGCGAAACTCGATGACAGATTGGTATCAAGAGTATTCAACCTGGATCCAGGATTTGTTATTAAAAGAAAGAGGTTTAGGTTTGCTTTAACATAAAGCAGTGCACTATTTGTTGTCATCCAAGATCAGAGGGAACAGATTTAAGCAGCCAGTCATGTGTCTAGGTAGGGAACAGGTATGAGTCTGGCCTTTATCAAGGTGTGTGTTAATGCGCCTCAGCTTAATTCACTAATGGAGTCATCTGATGGGAAAAACCTCCCAGGAGAACACGAGGGGCTTCTGCTGTGCCTCAGCTTACGTGTCAAAGGTCAAAGGTTAGGGCCAAACATTTCCACTCTTGCAGGATCTGCACTGGAATGCCTGGCTTGGCGATACAACCATCTGACCACTTAAAGAATAGACTAAGAATTGGAGGTTGACTGATATTACATTAAAAAAAAAAGCCAATGTATTGTGTGCATGTGTCTATTATGTATATATGTGTGTGGGTATATATATATATATATATATATATATATATATATATATATATATATATATATATAGGTTAGTTGGATTTAAGTTATAATTATATATATTTTAAATCAGTACATTGATTATACTGTTGGATTAATGATGAAATTGTGCTTTTTTGCACTTTAATAATAATTATAACTTACTAATAAATACAGAAAAATGCTTTATACCTAACTTCAATATCTAGCCTGAAGAGGTTTAAAAAGTCTCAAGTGAAAAAAATGAAACCTGTGTATGATGGCAGACTGCCTTCTATACTCAGATTAATTTGACTCCTGGACGTTTAATACTGCAAAGTCAGGTCATGTCTGTCCACCTCAGCAACTGTCTCCCTCCATCACTGCTCCAGCTGGCTGTTCTGAGCCCTTGATCTCCTGTCTGTCAGCAGCTGATCTATTGGAGAGACCCATCACTTTAAACTTCAGCACAGGTTTCCAATATAAAACCAGCCTGGAGCAAAATACCAAACCAGCGGTCAGCACAACCTTGATGACTCTTGGTCTCGCTGTCAAAACAGTTGATGCTGAACGTGTCATCTGCTTTCACGTTGCATTTCAAGCAGTCTACAATGAAATAACCACAAAGCATTAAATCATAACTTACGCTATATACAACTTGATATGTTCATAACCGTTCCAAATGTCTCATTAAATAAACTGATCTTAGAGATTAAACCGAAATGGATATAGTGAAAGAAATGAGCTAGCCCAGATGTGGAACTACAAGTGCTTATAAGAAGTAACTGAATAATTAGTTTCACAGAATTACAGCACAAACCCCTTAACATTTGCCAGAGAGAGTATAAATGTCATACAGATGGTTGAGCTTGAGCATCAAGAAAACTCAATGGACTTCTGCCAGGCAGCACATTTGCATAGTAGCCAAGCTGGTGTCTCTGCATTCTCACCAGCGTCAAAGTACGCAATTGAAAACACATGGACCTTCAAATGCCTAAATTCCTCATTTAAAAATATTTGAGCCTATTTAACGCAAGCCTTTAGTTGCTGTCTGGTCCTGGGCTCAGTAATGGGGTCATGCAGGTCACTTTCCTGATCAAAGCCTTTGACAGGAAGCCCCATGCTCATGGCTTGCTCTATCATTCCTATTGCTGTGATGTTCTCTGGATTCATTTGGGGAAACAATTGTTGATATTAAGGAGATTATTATGGCTAGACTAGGAGGATACAGTGCAGTGATGTAAAAGAGGAAGTGGCTGTTAGAATGTGAATGGGTGTCCAATTTAAATTGTAATTAAAATTTATGCATTTAGCAGACGCTTTTATCCAAAGCGACTTACAGTGCATTCAGACTATCAATCTTTACATATCATGTGTTCCTGGGGAATCAAACCCACAACCTTGCACTTAATAGTGCAGTGCTCTACCAATTGAGCTACAGGAACACAACAGAGTTGCTTGTTTTAGCAAGACCCCATCAAGGTCTTATCTTCTCTCCAAAAAGACCCTTTAGGCTTCATATGTAAATACAATGCACTTGAAATTTGTCTGAAAGGCTTGAGCACAATTAATCGTCACTAATGCTTGTGTTGGTTCCCACACATATAAATAAAAAATGTATTCACCACAAGTGGTTTCATTTAATCTACGCTATGAATTATACATGAAACCGCATGTGGTCTTGCACCTTTTGTTTGTTTGGCTACGAGCCCAGAGACTTGAGCTCCAGACTGACCACTGAGCTAGAATGAGAAAATGCCAAGATGTTGAGATGCTGGGCTCCGATTGGCCCCCTCATTTGTCCGTGAGGTCCCAGGCCAGGCTCCAGAAATCCTCCGGGGGGATCACGCTTCCCAGTCTTATGCATTCAAGGCGTGGAATTCTCCCCCAACTTCCCTCTTGCTCCTACATATGGGCCCATCTAATGCATGCACTATACATTTCCTGAACAAATATTCCAAATTCCGGGCTGCAGTTTTCCATGGTAAAATCACAAATGTAATGTATATCTGCTTTTAGATTAGGAGCTTGAGGGGGAGGAAGGGCCTTAAAGCAACTGTTCACTGACTGCATGTGATTCATTGTGTAAAGCATCATTGTTTTTGATAAATCCCTGTTATACTAAATGTGTGACTGAATGTGGTTATGTTCGGAATAGCATACTGACATACTATTCTTACTATTTTTGCAAGTATAAAGTATGTGCAATGCATTCAACCATGGTGTTGTGTAACTGTCAAAATAATTTTTGCTAGTAACTTGTGACTGAACAAACAGAAAAATTAACAGAATGAGCAAACAAACAAACAATTGAATTAATGAATGAATCAATGAGTAGTAAAAGAATGAACATCTACTACAATTTCTGCTATTTACATGTAACTGAACAAACAGAACAACTGAACAGAATGAACAAACAAACAAACAAGTGAACAAAGAAAACAACTGGATGAACAACAAACAACCGACTCAATCAATCAATCAATCAATCAATGAACAGTAACAGAATCAACAGCCAATATATTATTTGTTAACTTGTGACTGAACAAGAATAAATAAATAAAACAAACAAACAAGTGTATCAATGAATGGATCAATAAAAAGTTACAGAATCAACAATATTTGTTAGTAACTGAACCAACAGTATAAATGAATGAGCAAACAACTCAATGAATGAATGAATCAATGTACAGTAATATATTCAACAGTCACTATAACATTTGCTAGTCAATTATGATTGAAGGAACTATTAACAAACCAAACAAACAACTGAATCAACATATGAAGGAACAGCCAATTTAATGAATAGTAACAGAATCAACAGCCACTGTATTTTTAAAGCCATTTGTGATCATTCTGTGAACAGAGCATGATCTAGCTACTTGGCATAGTACAACCCGAATTCCGGAAAAGTTGGGACGTTTTTTAAATTTTAATAAAATGAAAACTAAAGGAATTTCAAATCACATGAGCCAATATTTTATTCACAATAGAACATAGATAACGTAGCAAATGTTTAAACTGAGAAATTTTACACTTTTATCCACTTAATTAGCTCATTTAAAATTTAATGCCTGCTACAGGTCTCAAAAAAGTTGGCACGGGGGCAACAAATGGCTAAAAAAGCAAGCAGTTTTGAAAAGATTCAGCTGGGAGTTCAATCTAGTGATTAATTAAATAATTGATATCAGGTCTGTAACATGATTAGCTGTAAAAGCTTTGTCTTAGAGAAGCAGAGTCTCTCAGAAGTAAAGATGGGCAGAGGCTCTCCAATCTGTGAAAGACTGCGTAAAAAAATTGTGGAAAACTTTAAAAACAATGTTCCTCAACGTCAAATTGCAAAGGCTTTGCAAATCTCATCATCTACAGTGCATAACATCATCAAAAGATTCAGAGAAACTGGAGAAATCTCTGTGCGTAAGGGACAAGGCCGGAGACCTTTATTGGATGCCCGTGGTCTTCGGGCTCTCAGACGACACTGCATCACTCATCGGCATGATTGTGTCAATGACATTACTAAATGGGCCCAGGAATACTTTCAGAAACCACTGTCGGTAAACACAATCCGCCGTGCCATCAGCAGATGCCAACTAAAGCTCTATCATGCAAAAAGGAAGCCATATGTGAACATGGTCCAGAAGCGCCGTCGTGTCCTGTGGGCCAAGGCTCATTTAAAATGGACTATTTCAAAGTGGAATAGTATTTTATGGTCAGACGAGTCCAAATTTGACATTCTTGTTGGAAATCACGGACGCCGTGTCCTCCGGGCTAAAGAGGAGGGAGACCTTCCAGCATGTTATCAGCGTTCAGTTCAAAAGCCAGCATCTCTGATGGTATGGTGGTGCATAAGTGCATACGGTATGGGCAGCTTGCATGTTTTGGAAGACTCTGTGAATGCTGAAAGGTATATAAAGGTTTTAGAGCAACATATGCTTCCCTCCAAACAACGTCTATTTCAGGGAAGGCCTTGTTATTTCAGCAGGACAATGCAAAACCACATACTGCAGCTATAACAACAGCATGGCTTCATCGTAGAAGAGTCCGGGTGCTAACCTGGCCTGCCTGCAGTCCAGATCTTTCACCTATAGAGAACATTTGGCGCATCATTAAACGAAAAATACGTCAAAGACGACCATGAACTCTTCAGCAGCTGGAAATCTATATAAGGCAAGAATGGGACCAAATTCCAACAGCAAAACTCCAGCAACTCATAGCCTCAATGCCCAGACGTCTTCAAACTATTTTGAAAAGAAAAGGAGATGCTACACCATAGTAAACATGCCCCGTCCCAACTATTTTGAGACCTGTAGCAGAAATCAAAATTGAAATGAGCTCATTTTGTGCATAAAATTGTAAACTTTCTCAGTTTAAACATTTGCTATGTTATATATGTTCTATTGTGAATAAAATATTGGCTCATGTGATTTGAAAGTCTTTTAGTTTTCATTTTATTAAAATTTAAAAAACGTCCCAACTTTTCCGGAATTCGGGTTGTAAACTAGCACACAAAAGATTTACACACACACATACAGACGTCATGAAGGGGCCAGAGGGGGTCTGTGAATGCTATTGGTTCACTGTTTCAAACTGCAGTATGACATTGCATGTAATGCTGTCAAGTCGAAATCTGTTAGGACTCAACGAACCATGGGAAAACATTTCCAGTCACACACACCACCTGGCTTCTATTAGCAGAGAGGGGAACACACAGACAGACAGACACACACACACACACACACACACACAAACACACACACACACACACACACACACTGTGCCCTCTTACTCAATTTGCATGTAGGCAGACTGTGATTTGTGCACTGAAACACACTGTATGTGCAAATTCCCATTATAATGGAAATGACTCAAGCTGTCTACATTGGTAAGTGCTTACAATCTGACTTCAGCCAACATTTGATTTGATTTCAATAAAATAATTCCAATGACATTTGTACAGCCCAACTCAATACAAGATAAAACAACAAACAAGCAAAGGAACAAGTAAATCAAATGTTCTTCTAATATCATCTTACATCTTTGCAGCAGACTAAATATGTCTGAAAAGGTAAATCAAGGTGGGAAATTAACTGTTGATTAGATTTAAACTTAAGACTAGATTCTATTAAATCCAATTTGGTGTAAATTTGTCAAAAAGAAAAATGTTATGCCGGATTTTCTGACTAGCAAAACACAATAAGCAGTCAAATCTCCCAAATATTAGCAAGCTGCTAACTAACAATGCAATTAATTAATAAGACGCCATGAAAGAAAAAAAGAATGTGATTTGTGCAAATTGCTTGGCACAAAACCACAGGAGCTCAATCGAGAATAGAAGTCAGTTTATTCTCTTCTGTCTGTAGCCTGTTCGATTGCCCGGCCAAATTGTTTAATAAGCACTTAACCACAAGAAAACCCCTCTATCCCGCAGGGACACCACGGTCTCACATAACTGTACAAGCACAAGGCTTAGGAGAGGGAGAGGTGTTTAGATAATGCTGCTTTACAATCTGGCCTTTAGAATATTACATTTAACAAAGTTGCAACCCAAAATAGTGCAAAGTACAAAAAGTAAGCAAAAATGGCCTTAAAATCTAACACTGCATTGTATTAAATCTAATCCACAAAGGCTGGAATGGCTGGAAAGTGTCTGGAATGAAAAAGTATGAATTTCAGTTATTTCATTGATAAACTACAGGACAGTTTTGCAATTAATGCTCAAATACTGTACAAATTCAACATGTATATTACCGTTCAAAAGTTTGGAATTCCAGTGAATTCCTATTAAAGACATTTAAAATAATACAAAATATTTATATTTCATTAAATGCTGTTATTCAAACATTGTTCATCAAATAATCCTGAGAAAAGACACTACAGAATAAAATGATTTCCAACCATCTTTAGGCAGCACAACAGTTTTCAACATTCACAATAATACAAGCTTTAATAAAAGCAGCAAATCAGCATATTAGTATGGTTTCTGAAGGATCATGTGACTCTGAAGACTGGAGTAATAATGCTGAAATATCAGCTTTGCTATTACAGGAATGAATCACATTTTACAATATATTCAAAATAGAAAACAGTTATTTTATTTAAAATTGTAATAGTATTTTACAGTATTAATGTTTTTAATGTAATTCAGATAAAATAAATGCAGCCTTGGTGAGAATGAGAATCTTATTTCAAATATGCATATATATGTTCCAGTTGCTTTTATTGTTCCTGGGCATTTATACATCCTGGGATTTACAGAGCACTGCATGTAATTGGAGTCTGATCCACATTAGTGTCCGTTTAATCCCTCTACGACATCTCCTATTGTGAGAAAATCACACTCTGGCAAGAATAAGTTAATCAAATTATAGGGGAATTATGGAGAAAGATTCTTTACTGCAAGAACCTGCAATGGTGCAGTAAGAAATTGAAACGTTACATTATGTAAATTGCTTTTTAAACACAAAGGCATGGCTGTAGGTAACCAAATGATCCATCAATCCACACACAAAAACAATCTCAGGATTTATAAGCTTATAAACGAAATTGAGACCAAAAAGCAATTCCAGCATTACAGAATTCCAAAGGGCCAGTGCCAACAATGGAAGTCCATAGGAAGCCACAAGCCATTTTCCATCTTTCCAGATGTGGAATATTTCATGCTCTCCCTGTGGCAGCGGCTCTCTATACAGCATAGCCTGCCAGGCCACATGATGACCTGCCTGTAAATTTAACTCATGATGTCATTGATTTGGGCCATGCATGAGCAGAGGGAGGTTAAAAAGATCAAATAATAACATAATCGCATGAACCAATCCTCATGTGAAGAGAAAAATTTTGCTTGGCGACAGAGGTAAAGCCTTCAAATGAAAAAATAGTCAGTAGTGGCACTTGCTAACACAAGCATCTTCTACTATAGCACATGCTTAAGGGTTTTAAAACGTTGGCATGTAAATATTCCTAGACTGGTTATTCTACAGACATTAATTGTACAACAAATTGTGTGGTTATTGAGAGGAGATGTGCTATTACTTTTCTAAGCAACTGGTCTTAAAGGGAAAGTTCTGTGCACTGTGCACCTGTGTTTAGTAATTATCATGTGTTTTAAGTTCTTGTCTGTGCTTTTCACCTCAGTTGGGTCTACTTGTTGCTAACTGGTTTTGTTTACATGTGTTTGCTCCAGTGCCCATTGTGTGGATTAAAGACTTTTGATTGTATTCCTTGTTTCCATCATATTCCTTTCCACAGCGTATCGCGTTACAGAAGACCCGACCAACAGTTACCTCCATGTGTCTACCCTCCGTATTTGTTTCCATTTTTACCTATCAGTGTTTTTGTTTCCTTATGGATCCCTTCACCCGCCTGGAATTCCTCCTCGTCCTGCTGTAGCAGGGGGACAGATCTCTCAAGGGCCATACGAGACTGTTCTGGCTGTTAGCTAGCATCACCAGCTCCACCTGGCTCCCTCGTCCCTCTGGCTCCACTCGAGCCATCGCCTCAGGACTCCACCTTGTGCTCCGTCCCACCAGCTTCACCTTGGTGCTCAGTCGATCAGGCTCCGCCGTGGATCTCCTCGGTCACCAGAGCCCTCGACTGCACCCTGGCCCCCCAGATCCTCTGCTTCCCCCTGGCTCGTTGGCTCCCCCTCTCCACCTCGGGCTCCTCCACCACCTGCTCCGCCGCCATTGGTCGGCCAACTGGTGTCAGCGGCCATTCCTCCTCCATGACTCCTTCCTGCATCGGCGCTAACGTAATGGTCCAGCTTGTCTCCTCCTGCTCCAAGTCCTTCCTGTTTCCTCCCTGGCTCTTCTCTCTATATTCACCTACCTAGACTAAGTCTGCTGGCTGGTCAAGTGTTTGCTCCAGTGCCCATCATGTGGATTTCGCCTGTGTTCCTTAGATTAAAGACTTTGATTGTACCCCTTGTTTCCCTCGTACTCCTTCCAGTAGCGTATGGTGACACCAGGAAATTTTTAAAATTCCCTTAAGTTTCCAGGTTTGCCAAGACCATAAGATCCCTGACCTTAGCAACACAATGGCAATCACCCAAAATTTCTTTGCATCTCCAAGGACCACTCACATTTTCCGCAGAAAACTGAGAAGGTTTGTTCCACTTCAGTTGTAGTGGCCAAATGGAGGTACCATGGAAGATTTTTGGGTTACTGAAGCTAAAATAATTTTACACAAATGCTTTTGAGTGTGTGTGTGTGTGTGTGTGTGTGTGTGTGTGTGTGCTCTTGTTTTTGTGACATATCAGGACAAAACTCTATATAATGACATGGGTATAACACAGGTATTACAAGGAGAGGATGACTTATGAGGACATAACCCATGTCCCCATTTTTCAAAACGCTTATAAATCATACAGAATTAGTTTTTTTGAGAAAGTAAAAATTCACAAAGTTTCCTGTGAGGGTTAGGTGTAGGGTTGGTGAAGGCCGATAAAATATACAGTTTGTACAGTATATAAACCATTACGCTTATGGGATGAACCCACTTTTCACAAAAACAAACGTGTGTGTGTGTGTATGTGTGTGTGTGTGTGTGTGTGTGTGTGTGTGTGTGTGTGTGTGTGTGTGTGTGTGTGTGTGTGTGTGTGTGTGTGTGTGTGTGTGTGTGCGTGTGTGTGAAGAATAATAAGCCTGTATGTTCCCTCTTGTCTCTTTACTGTGATTTCAGAGGTCGGTTCCCATTAGGAAATGGGAACTAGTAAACTATAGATGGCTGAGCTCAACACAGTGAACAGAGAAGAAAAGCTTAACCTTCTGGCCGCCACTCAAATAACCACATTACCTCTATTCCACCAATAAGTTTTTATCTAGTTCAAACAACAATCTATAAAAAATATGACTGTCAAAGGTATCTCAGCCATCATATAGTGAAAATAATGATCTAACAGTATTTATTTGATTTGATTCTTGGTGCGATTGCAGCCAGCTACTCATTTCTTTTGACATGAGTATTTTGAAAGTTGTGGTGGAAATCAAGGTCATGATAATAATTTCTAGCTCTAGGTTGTTTTTACAGTTCCACCCTAATTTCAAGCACAATAGGTTCCAACAGTGCAAGCGGTGTGTGAAAATATGCACCCTACGCTATAATATAATTTGTAAAAAGACCAACAAGTTTCCTTCAAGGGTTTCATTCCCTTTCATTTCACAGTTAATCAGGCACAGCTCTCCTGGTTTCTGACTTGAAAGGGCATCAAGTACACAGGGCTCTTTAGAGACAGACTGAGATAGGCCAGCCAGACAGGACTGCATGGTGAGCGGACACAGCTGTTAGGGGTCACCCTTGCTGGCCACTAAGAGCCAGCCACCCTGGACGAGAAAAAAAGAGCCAGTCTAGAAAGCAGCTGGCTAGAGAAAATATCTTCGAGATTCATCATGAACACATATAGACAGTCCAGGAGGTTTGTGTAATCACTCCTGGCAGATTTAGAATGCAGCAGAAAAAGAAATAAAGAGGAAAACGGAAAAGAAAAGGAAGGGGAAAGTAAGCAAAGGAAGAAGAAAATGGAAGAGTATGGGGGAAAAGAAAGGAAAACTAAGGAACCAGTAAGGCAAAGAACAAGGAGAAGGAAAAATAAAAGAGGAAAGAAAATTAAGCAAAAAGAGGAAAATAGACGAAAAAGAATGCAAAGAAAGGGAAGGTTGTAGCATGGAAATGCTGAGGATTATATGGGACAGAGGTAGAGCTACAGGTGATTAATGTGCACTTATTCTTCTGGGCATATCCGGTCAATACAAATTGCATTAGCTAAATTAGCTTTGCGGAATCTATATTACCAATGAAGTTGGTATCAAATATATCAAATGAAATTGATCATTATGATGTGATTGATGCAGGATAAAACTAAAACAGAAGCACAAAATCAATGAGGCATATAAACATAGCATACATCATATACAAAGAGGCCGACTGATAATTTCCTTACAGTGATGATAGTTGAGATCATTTTTGTACGGGGTTCTTGTATTTACTTTATTGTAATGGCCTCTATTGTGAGACATGTTGTTCTCAGTAGAATCTAATTTGCACTCAGTTTAATATAACATAAATCTGGCTCTAAACTGCAGTGATTTTTGTTTTTATCTGAAGGGGCAAAATTGCTTTACAGCTTTATAATCAAATGAGGACAAATTCTGGATGGATGGATGGATGAACAAACAAAAGAAAGAATGGGTCTCATTCACTAAGTATGTGTAACTTTATCCATTGCAGTTTTGCGAAACATTTTTATATTGCCTGAAAAAGTTTTTTTGCTGTTGTTGTTTGTTTGTTTATTTTGTCTTTTTTTTTTTTTTTTTTTTTTTTTTTCATTTGCCATTTCAATTTGCACAATTTGAAGGTTGAATGATAACTGAAAAAGTATTAAAGCCGTTTCATTGCACACAAGAAAACATGAACACAGTCTTGTGGCCTTACAAATAATTCCAGAGTGGGTTTCGTGTTTTGCAAACAAAAATGCATATGGGAAATTTTCCAGGATTTATCATCATATAGTAAATGGCTGAAGGATAAATGTATTATTTCTTCTACAACATAATTTCAAGCGATTTGGAGAAGAGGTCAAACTATCGGTTTACATCTGAGGAAAGACAAAGATCTGAAAAAATGAAGTGGGTCAGAGGGTTGAGTATTTTTCCATATGTCTTGCTGTTGCTGTTTCTTAAACATGAGAAGTGAGGAATCTGCTATATAAGTCATACAGCATAAGACATGGATAATTCATTCACATCTGGTCATAAGACTGGCTTCTCAATCGATAACTGCCATGTCTAGACATGGATAAATATGTTAATATAAACATGTTAAAATAACAGTTTCTTTGAGTATACCTATCTAATCCTTCAGAGAGGGAGGGCTTGGTGTTCAGGAGGATGTGCAATTTATGTATAGCCAAGGAATCCAAAAAGGGAACTGGGTTCTTGAGTTCTTCACAGGGGTCTGGCGCTGGTCTGCATCAGAGCTAATGGCGTTTTACGAGGCGCAGGGATACTTCTGTTTATAGGACGCTGCCGGTGGGTGGGTCAGAGTGACCATTATAGACCGGAACTTGGTTGTTCCTGTGGCCTCAAAGTTGTAATTCAAATACAAATACATTTGGAAAAAGTTTCACTACACTTTCATATGTAAGTAAATAAACTCAATGGCTACCAGCAACAGTTTGAATACCAACATTATTCAAAATATATATTTCTGTATTTAACAGAAGAAAGAAATTCATACAGTACAGGTTTGAAACAGCTTGATAGTGAGTACATGATAATATTAAATTCATTTTTGGGTGAACTATCCTTTTATAGTTAGCAGTTCACAGTTCACCCAAAAATGAAAATCTCGAACATTTATGATATTCAGTGAAACTCAAATGAAGATACTTTTTGAAAAAAAAAAATTTTTAATCACTTCTCTGTCACGGTTGGTAAACCGTGATCTCTGGGTTTTGCACTTTGTGGGTGAAGTCTGTGTGTTACGCGTCAGCACTGATTAGTTTGTGGGTGTCTCCGTTAATTGTCATCAGCAACAGCTGCCACTCATTACTCATCCCTATATATTGGCTTGTCTAGCTTCTTGTACTCGTGAGAGCGTTGTTTCATGTTTATGACCTATGCTTTGCTTTCTTGTGTGTTTCTGCGTTGGATGTCTGTCTCTCCCTGGAACCCCGTCCACTCTACGCAACCCACCACCAAGCAACACCACTTACCTTCGGCTCGCTTCCCTGCAGTTCCTGTGTCACCCTCTCCTGCTGCCAACTCACCTCCACCTTCCGGATTCGTCACTCATCACCACCATCTTGGACTGTGCATTCCTCCCAGCGTTGTTTGTGTCTCAAGTACAGTGTGTATCATTGTCTTCATTAAATATCATTAATCTCGCACTTGCTTCCTGCCACTCCTTCAGCCAGTCGTTACAGAATGCTCTCACCAAACATGGAAGCAGCGAGCACCACTTCACTGTCTGAATTCATTCACCACAGCGTCAATTGCATGGATCAGCAGCAGGAGAGCATCGTGAACACCGGACGCGCGATCCAAGTGCTGGTGACACAGGTGTCCGAGCACTCACCTCTCCCACTGCGCCCACTGCATCGCCTGCGCCGCCCGTCCCCCGGGAGACCTCCCAGGACCACTTCCGGCCACAGCCGCGACTTCCGGCGCCAGAGAGTTACTCCGGTGAGCCAAACTTTTGCAAGACTTTCCTTAACAAATGTTCCATGCATTTTGCATTGCAGCCCCGCAACTTCGCGACAGAGAAGTCCAAGGTTGCATTTGCTCTTACCCTACTCTCTGGCAGGGCTGCCTTATGGGGGACGGCGATGTGGGAGAATCAACATCCGTGTTGCGCCTCGTTCCACGCCCTCTCCAAAGAGATGAAACGGGTGTTCAATCGAGCAGGGAGGCCACTCACCAGCTCTCGGACCTCAAACAAGAAGAATCATCGGTGGCGGACTATTCCATTCAGTTCCGCACCCTGGCGGCCGTGTGCCAGTGGAACGAGGTCGTGCAGTGGGATCGATTCCTGCATGGGCTGGCCGACCGTGTTCAGAAGGAGATCTACCTCCTCGAGCTGCCCCCAACGTTCAACGGCCTAATCGACCTGGCACTCTGGGTGAACGCTCGGATTAACCGCCTGGGTAGACAAGTCAGTCCTACACGCCATTACGTCTCTCCGGAAAGGGGCCGCTCGAGTCGGGAGAACATGGTCGGTCCCGTCGACGATGGGAGAGAGAGCGGCGGAGGTCCCAAGGACTATGCTTATATTGCGGTGGCTCGGAGCATTCCATCCATTCCTGCACGGTAAAAAGAGCCAGCCCGGTAGTAAGTTTGAGGCTACTATCGGGTGGGATCTCCGACGGGAAGTCCTCAACCACATCATCGACTCTCCTTCCGGTGAAACTGCGGTGGGAGAACCACACTCACGACTGTCACACCCTTCTGGACTCTGGGGCCGAGAGCAGTTCTTTCCCAACGTGCTGCCTCGGACGATAAGATGCATCCCTGCGCGTTTTTCTCTCATCGGTTATCTCCTGCTGAACACAATCATGACATTGGTAACAGAGAATTGTTGGCCATCAAATTAGCTTTAGAGGAGTGGCATCACTGGTTGGAAAGTTCAGGTGTACCTTTCATTGTTTGGACCGATCACAAGAATTTAGAGTACATTAGAACTGCCAAAATAATCAATTCCAGGCAGGCTCAGTGGGCACTTTTTTTCGGTCGTTTTGATTTTACTCTGTCGTACTGCCCGGGTTCCAAAAATGTCAAACCCGATTCTTTGTCACGTCTTTTTGATCCCTCCGCCCGCCCGGTGACTCCCGAGTGTATTTTACCTGAGAAAATAGTCGTCTCAGCACTCGTATGGGAGGTCGAATCGAAGGTCAAGATGGCCTTAGAAGGGGTAACGCCTCCGCCCGGTTGCCCACCGAATCATTTATTTGTGCCGGAAGAGTTACGGTCCGAAGTTATTCAGTGGGGTCACTGCTCTAACGTTGCTTGTCATCCAGGGATAAGCTGAACCAAAGGGGTTAGTTAAACAACGATTCTGGTGGCTACTTATGGCTCGGGACATCCACGATTTTGTTTTGGCTTGCTCAGTTTGCACCAGTGGTAAATCGTCTAACCGGCCTCCTGATGGCTTTCTTCAACCGCTGTCTGTCCCTTCGAGACCCTGGTCACATATCGCACTAGATTTTGTTACCGCCCTCCCGCCCTCTAATGGCATGACGGTCATTTTGACTGTAGTGGACCGTTTCTCGAAGGCGGCACATTTCATTCCCTTGCTCAAATTACCGACAGCCAAGGAGACAGCGGTCACTGTCCTAGATCACGTCTTTCAGTTACATGGCCTCCCGGTAGACGTGGTTTCTGACCGGGGATCCCAATTCATATCCAAATTTTGGAAATAAATTTGTAAGTTGCTAGGAGCGACGGTTAGCCTGTCTTCGGGTTATCATCCCCAGAGTAACGGGCAGTCTGAGCGAGCAAACCAAGATTTAGAGAGAACGTTGCTATGTTTGGTCTCCAAGAATCCTTCTTCCTGGAGCCAACAACTCTCTATGGTGGAGTACGCTCACAATTCGTTACCAGTGTCAGCCACGGGCCTCTCTCCATTTCAGTGCAGCTTAGGTTACCAGCCACCAGCTTTTCCTAGTCTGGAATCCGAAGTCGTGGTCCCCTCTGCTCACGCATTTGTCCAGAGGTTCCACCGCACCTGGACCAGAGCCCGCCAGACTCTGCTCCGGATGAGGGAGCGCACTAAGGCCAAGGCCGATCGCCACCGGTCAAAGCCTCCCGTTTACGTCGTGGGTCAAAAAGTGTGGCTTTCTACTAACAATATTCCTCTCCGTTCCGTTTCTAACAAATTAGCTCCCAAATTCATTGGCCCGTTTACTGTCACCAAGATCATTAGTCCAGTGACAGTCCGCCTCAAACTACCTCCAGTACCTTCCATGTGTCCAAAATTAAACCCGTGTTTTATTCACGTATTAATCCGCCTACCCCGGTTCCCCCGCCGCCACGTCTCGTAGATGGGGAACCGACCTATTCGGTTAATCGTATTCTGGACTCGAGACGGAGGGGATAAGGATTCCAGTACTTGGTGGACTGGGAAGGTTACGGTCCGGAGGAGAGGAGTTGGGTACCTGCTAGGGACATACTGGATCACTCCCTTATTGATGATTGCAATCAGCAGGTAGGGCCTTCTGGGAACTCCAGGAGGTTTTCTTAGAGGGGGGGGGGGGGGTACTGTCACGGTTGGTAAACCGTGATCTCTGGGTTTTGCACTTTGTGGGTGAAGTCTGTGTGTTACGCGTCAGCACTGATTAGTTTGTGGGCGTCTCCATTAATTGTCATCAGCAACAGCTGTCACTCATTACTCATCCCTATATATTGACTTGTCTAGCTTCTTGTACTCGTGAGAGCATTGTTTCATGTTTATGACCTATGCTTTGCTTTCTTGTGTGTTTCTGCGTTGGATGTCCGTCTCTCCCCGGAACCCCGTCCACTCTATGCAACCCACCACCAAGCAACACCACTTACCTTCGGCTCGCTTCCCCGCAGTTCCTGTGTCACCCTCTCCTGCTGCCCACTCACCTCCACCTTCCGGATTCGTCACTCATCACCACCATCTTGGACTGTGCATTCCTCTCAGCGTTGTTTGTGTCTCAAGTACTGTCTGTATCATTGTCTTCATTAAATATCATTAATCTCGCACTTGTTTCCTGCCACTCCTTCACCCAGTCGTTACATTCTCAAAATAAAATGCTACTGATGTTTTGTGTGTTACAAATGTGTTGCCAAAAGCAACATTTCTCATGTAAAGTAATTAAAAATATATTTTTAAAAGCAATATATATGTATTTTTTTTACTAAAACTGAAGTGAAAAAAGAAAGTGTAAAAACGTAATTCAAACTACAAAAACAAAGTCAGAACCAGCTTAAGATCTATGATGAGATGGGCAGAGCAACAAAAAGAATTACAAAAAATACAATATTTTACAATAAAGGACAATACAAAAATGTAAAAGAAAAAAACTGAGGCATTTTTCTATATGCTAGTTAGAGAATTTAACTCTGGCTACTAGTTAATAAACTTGAAAATAGTGGAACAGGTGGCTCACATCGGGGTCTGCCTCATGTGAACAAGACACCCAAACCTAGCAACCTCTGTTCTCTCAATGCCTCTCCTCTAAATTTAAATCTATGTGGCTGATCTAAAACTATTAATGCAATTTTGGTTTGCATTGTATCAACCAAATCAAATGGTAAAAAAGACAGATGAGCTTTCCTCATAAAGGTTACAAACATTTACTGAACAGAATTTTATAGCCACCAAAACCTACTGTTGCTCATTTCTCCACGACATGATTTTTAACCCTAATCAAAATGCACAGCACAGAGCTTTAAATAACAGCATTTACAGTGATCTGATTGAAATAACATGTTTTAAGTTTAGAAGTCATCATTAAATGCTCCAGTGCCTGTAAGCGAGGTCTGGACAGAGTCTTTCTGGAGACTGTCACTCTAACGATGTGTGTATTATGGAGCCGGTCAGCCATCTGGCTCTGCAGCAGAGATGACATCATACAGTCTCTATATCCCTGCAGTAAAATACGAGAGAGGAAATACTACACCACATGTGCCCTTAACTCTACACGTTTCTTTTATAGCATCATTATTGTTATTACTATTAGCATGGCTATCCAATCGAAGAGACATAGTTAGCTGTTAGATTAAATAAAAGTGACAGTGACATCCAGAGTGGACAGATCCATTTAAATAAAACTGAAAGATTCTAAACAAAATTGTTTAAATTAATTTATTTTAAATGTATTATTTTTTTAATCTTTCAGCATTTGTTAAAATGGATCTAAATATCTAAATATATCTAAATAAACAAATTATTTATTTGTTATTTTTAAAATTTTTGCTTTCTTCTGTATTTCTTTATTTGCTTCCTTTCTTCATTCCATCTTTCTTTTTCTTTCCTTGTTAATATATTTTATTATTTTTTCAATTTCTTCCATACTTCTCTTTTCATTCTTTATTTCTGTTGTTACATTACTTCCTTCTGTTCTTCCTTTTTTCCTTCTTTGTATTACCTTTGTCCTATCCTTCTTTTCTTTGACATTTCTTTCTTTGTTTCCTTGTCTTTCTCTTTCATACTTTACACTCTTTAGATATTTTTACATTCCTTCTGTTCTTCTTTTCCTTCTTTCCTTCCCTCTCTTCTTCTTTTAACCTTCCTTCATATTTCTTTCCATCTTTCATAGCTTGCATCATGTCCTTGATGGCATTTCCCATATTTCTCCTCAACATTCCTAGCTCTTCCTACTATTCTGTAAGTTCAGTCCATAAAAAGTAACATTTTCATGTAGTTTAACTTGCAAAAAGCTTATTTAACTTGTAAATACGTTTAGGAAGTTCACACAGCAAAACATTGCCTGAGAATATATTAGAAACATGAGATTTTGAGCTTTCAAATGGCAACATTAGTCAAGATTAAAGCAAAGAATCTGGTTTCATCCTTGAATTAGTCATGCTCTGGGCAAATTTCAGGACAAGCTCGGTGCGCAATTCAAGCGAAGACGTCTACAAGTATTAGAGAGCTCCACAGTAAACCGGTCTAATTAGTGAACAACTCTTAACTGATTAGAACAAAGATCTAAGGGATACAAGTTTATATAGACCTATTCCTTTCAGAAATTGCATTCCAAAAGGTTATTTTACACCTCAAATGTCAAACGCATTTACCCAGTCAGATAAATTCACCATAAAACATTACTGTGCCTATTTCATCCAAACACATCTTATTGCCAGACCAGTTTGATTTATAAAGGAAAATGAGAACTCACCTGCGCCTCCATGCCACTTCTTGATAGACATCTGAAAACAAAACATAAAATCTGTTAAAAAACAAAAAACCATCAAGGTTGAGTTAATATTTTCATGACAGTTTAACAGTAACCATATCACATAAAATGATCTCATGAAGCATCAAAACAAAGCACCTGAAGTATTGCTCCTCTCCCACAGTGGATAAAATCAACACCTGACTACTGAATTTCCTCCCACGGATCTGCTGAACGGTACGTTGACCTGACCCCACCTCTGATTTACAGTGCTTTTACCCAGCCAAGAGAGAAAGTGCTACTTGTTTAGGGAGAGGGTCACATCCAACATTCCAGCGGTAATCTAGAGAGACCTGTTTTCTAGTTTCACCTTTCTGCCATACGCTAAGGTATCATGTGCCCTGTGAAATATATCACATTACTCTCATTCATGTTACAGAAATGCAACTTTTCCTCCTAAAACCAAGAAATTTATGATTTGGGTTGCCCTTTATTTTACAGTAGTTTATTTTACACTTACATGTCCTAACCTAAGAACCTATATATACAGTATACACACACTTTTTTTTTTCAAATATTATACATATAATAAGTGCTATATATATTTATTATATGCAAATTACTATTTCTGAGACAATACACATTAATGTTTTAGGTCTTGAGAACTTTGTCTGTGACATCAAATGTTTATAATATCAATATATGACATAAAACAACCTAATAATAAAAAATACAAAAACTATTTAAAATAAAACTACTGTACATAATCAATAATATTATAAATTAAATAGAAATATTATGATATACATTAAATATTCATTTATTATTATTATTATTATTATATAAATCATTCATAATTACTATTTAATGTAACGATTTATATAAATAAATTCAGCATGACACTTATGCACTTATATTGACATATGTATGTATGTGTATGTGGGTACAGACACATCAGCATAAATATTAATAATCCACAACACTATAACATTTTTAATATCACGCTATGATAATATGCAATTATTATGACTGTATTTTATACATTTATACTATATTACATCTAATTACAAACTAAAGTTACATCAAAATGTGTCCACGAAATGTGTTAAGTTGAAAACCTGAACCTACAGTAGCACAAAAAGAAGACTCTGTGACACAATATGGTACTGTCAAACTTTTAAGACCGATCCAAAATTCCTCACTAACTTTAACTAACTAACAGTAACTTCCCGCCTTGTCTGAGTGAGCAAACCCAGGTTAATTTCAGCAGCAGAAGCAGCAATTGTCTACTAAACATAACAATTATGTAAAAAAAAAAAAAGATGTTTTGTTGACTCTCAAAAGGTTAGGGGCATTTTACATTGAAAGGAAGCAGATGTGTTGTCTGAAATCACAGCAACCAACAAAACACAAATAATTTTAGTGTGATTCAAAGCATTTAAAGTTGTTTGATGTGCCTGTTGATCATTGTTTGATTATTCCCTCAGCTGTAAATGTACACTGAGGCCCTCTGCCTCTGTTTAATAAGATCTGGGTCTGAAAAACACGGTGGAAAGAGGGGAAATCATGGATGATGTCATGGTTGCTTATAAGCTGTGAAATTTTGCAATGAGGGGTTGAATTTTTTACCACACATCTCAAAGAGTTATGATGCTCCATAGCAAGTACAACTGAGGGTGTTACCCTCATAAACCAGCTTAAACAGTGCATGAAAAACTATAAAGCAAGACCGTTTCTAGGTATGTATATTACATGTTATTTTTGACAAGACTAGCGGGCCGCTTACTGGAATGTCGCCTTTCAAAACAAGTTTGCAGAGGATTACGATGAATTATAGGAAGAAAGAGCATGAGCACAAGTAAAGTCCTGCTGTTACTCAAAGTGGTAATTTTCACTGACACGAATGACGGTTACATTACATGTAATTAAGCATCAGTGAATGATGACTAGCTTTAGAAACAGCCACCTTACAAAAACACATATAATGTTGATATATCCACTAATCCGTCAATCAACCTGACAGCAAAATGAACACCAAAATCAAATCCAAGAACTTCGAGTAAACAGAGTGTTCACACCATTAAATACAAGAAAACGCATCAAGACGCAACTGAAAAGAACAATGAAAGAAGGGGGATGTTGTTTTGACACATGAGTTCCTTCCTGGGATACATGTAATTTTCTTGGAATTGTAGGATTCCTGTGTGTAAATGATGATGACTTTCTCAGTCAGAAATAATGGATAGATAGACAGATATAAACTAATAATGCATGATGGGAAACTGAGGAAAACTAACTGCGCGGTTTACACTGCATTAGCTCAGAATGAGATACAGGATCCTAACACAACAAAAAGGAAAACAGATGCAGTAATTTTTAGAGGCAAGGGTACCGATACGTAAAGTTTGCAGATAAAACAAACATAATTTTGGGCTGAATCTAAATAATAAGTTGTTGGATCACGCTATATATCCTATCACAGCCACTGAAGTTTAAGACATAGTTTTGTATGTCTGGGACACCCCTACAATTCATTTTTAGCGGTTTTATTTGGCATGCATGACTAACGTATATCAAAATATTAACCGCACAGGAGATTCATGAATACATGTTTGATATTACACATATTCCATGTGAAACTGATACTGACTGGCCTAAACTGAATCAGTTAAAGCCAAAAGGCAATGTTACAACAAATTTTTTCAGAGCTATTAAACAGGTAATATGATTGTTCAGTGATGTCGGCCAAAAGGCATTTCAAAGGCAGAGATAATAAAAAATATAAACCCTGCATTCAAAATAGGCCTACTTCCATATATAGTAGGCAAAAAAGTACATGAGCCAAGTAACATGTCTGAATTGATATTACATGTGAAGCGTGAAAAGTATCCGGATGACTTACTACTTTCAACAAGATCTGGAAGTGTGCATATGATGGACTTTTTACTATCTCTTGATGCTATGGAAGAGGACTTGTGAAATGCAGTCATCAGTGACAACATGGCTGAATGTAGTACATTCGAGTTTTATTCATACTACACATTCACATTTCATAGAACATTTTTTAATGGTCTTGAAGCAAGTTTCAAAGTGAATGTATAGTACCTAAGTACTATACAGTATTCAGTTTTTGATTAAACATTTTCTTTTTCCTTAACTTGCACAGATGAATGTGCTTTCAAGTACAAAAAAAGCCTTCGGCCTCCACTTCAAAGTGACCCCAGAGGTCTCGGGTGGGCCAGATGTGGTTCCAAACGCAAAGCCTCATCCATCTTGCATTCCATGAAACCCCCTGCAGCAGGACAACTTTTCTATATTTAGCTCCATTTTTTCAGCCTTGCTCAATCCATTGGAATATGTTCAATCTAGTTTCCTCGCTCTCCATCACATTCAGCTTTTTTCCCCCCAATCGGGTCTGTTGTTTTACGCGTGTGTTGGTGTTCTGATGGAAGACCATGGACCATCCATCTTCCAAACTGAGGTAGGTGGCTGAGTTGATGGTATTTTTTTGAAGTTGACATCTAGAGAACATCAGAGAAATGCAGCTAGCATGACACAGGGTCTTGGTTGTGTTATGAATCTTTGCATGCACTAAATGTATAAATGGAGGGTATATCAGCTTAATACAGCCCATTTTTTGCACACGCCTGTGCCTGTTTTCCTAAAAGGACGCAAAAGAAGCAGGGTTGAGTAACTGAGGAAATGAAAGATGACTTGAAAGGAAAGGATCATGTAGGATCAACCCTATTCCCAAATTAGCCCTGCTTTTAAAGAAAACACAGGGAAGTTGAATAAGCACCTCATGTTCGAGCTTCTGAAAGTGCTGTATATGTTAAAACCCACTTTGAGAGCTGTTCAGCTTCTAGGCTCGTTGCCAGAATGCCTCTCAAGGATAGTGGTGGTGAAAGGTCCATGCATCACTGCATTTTGTACGTAGGTAAACGTGTGTGCATTTCATGCACAGCTTCCACTCGTAACAGTCTGGCAAACAGGAAGTGCAAAAAGATAGGCATCGTGCCAAAGGGGTCGAGGTTTTCCGAGTTAGCCCCTGCTGGAAGATGTTATAACTTTACACCATCTGTAGCCAAAAGTATTTTTCTCCATCGATGACCATTCAAAGTTAAAAGATGTGAAGATATATAAAAATTACAAACATTACAAATTTGACAAGAATAAATATCTAATATTAATATATTATTATATTTTATATTATACGTTTTATTAATTTTTTTAATTAGTTTACATTTTTAAATTTTCATTTTAGTTAAAGATTTGTGTGTTTTTGGTATTTTTTTCATATTTCTACTTAACTATTAATATTATTATTATTTATTATTTTTTATAATTGTGTTAGTACATCAAGTTAAACTAAATGAAAAAAAATATATATAAAAAAAAATACTTGGGCCTAGGAAAAAATTTAAGCTTATATTATTGATATTTTAGTTAACAGGTATTTTATTTCATTGTTTGTTTGTTGTTTGTTTTTTGTTATATATAGTTTTTATTTCAGTAAACAATAACAACACTGATATATGTAAGTTTGGTATATTTAAAGCATAGTATGTTTAAAACAATGAGTGTCAAATTACATTTTATAACTAAACAAATGGAGCTGTAACCTCTGAATGATAGCAGGCAGATACACTTTCAGTGGAATCACAGGTAACTGGATGCTGTTTACACAAAACACTCTCTTTTCTACTTTCAGCGTCACAGGAAATGTGAACTTGCATGCAGACAGGAGACAGCATACAGTACATACTGCTATTTTTAAAACCCTGATGAGCAAATGTTTTGGGAATCTTTGAGAAGTTGATACTGTCATTATAATGTATGCAATGTACCGTAGAGAATTTAAAACAAACCACACAGTGTTCTAGTCACTAGTATAATATATCTAGTTAAAAAAATATTTCACCCCAAAATTAAAATTCACTATTTTACACAACCACATGTTGTTCCGAGTGTTCTGTGTATTCTGCCAAACTTCAACAAAACACATATAATACAGGTTTGGAATGAGATGAATAATAAATGATAACAGAATTTCCATTTTAGGTGAAATATGCCTTTAAGTCAGACATTAAAAAGTCCTCAGAGTAAAAAAAAAAAAAAAATGGCAGATTCACAAGGAATTAAAAGTATCCAACAAAAAAAAAAGAGCAAAACAGCTTTCCCCTCTCAACCCAGCTGTATTTTGACTCTTTGCAGTCCCAAACTGAAGTTTAACCTCTGCTGGAGCAGAACAAATCCTGGCCTGAGTTGCACTTGGCCATGTAATCTATCTTCATCCTATTGAGCCGCTTAGCTCCCCTCTCTTGCCCCAATCAAGGACCCCGCAGGGATTTGGAGAGCCAGCGTGGACCCTCCACACAGATGGATGGAGAAGACTCAGCTTCTCATCGCTCACCAGCACCTCCAGTCTTTTACGAGGTTGAGGAATAGGTTGGAGGCAGTGGGAAAGTGTTTTGAAAAGCATTTCTGAGTTCACACAATGATTCAACCAGTTATCAATTCTAAGCAAGCCACCAACATGTGATTAATAAAATGAAAGTGACAGTTCATCTAAAAATGAAAACAACTTTGGAACCCTCTGACATTCATTTATGGACAAAAAAACATTGTTTGTGTCCCACAGAGCCAAGAAAGTCACTAGGGACTTGAGGGTGAGTAAATTATGACAGAATTTAAAATGATGCAGACAGAGCAAATTTGGTGCTTTCACAGTGGGTTCTTTACAGTATGGAAGCTACATTAAAACAGGGGCTTACAACATCCTGAATAAACGCTGGTTCCAAGTTAACAAGCATTTTGAGCCGTGTGTTTTCTTTAAAGGTTTAATGATGGCGTCAACCATGGAGCGGTGTAGTAGTGACGTGATTGACTGAAACAACCTCTTTCACAGTGGTTGATGTTATAGCACCAATAAACAGACTGGCTAGATTGGGCCGGATCCTTGTGAGTCATTTTATGACGTACAGCTTCCTCGTAACACTATGTCAACATAAACATACTCTCAATGTTGATTCAAGAACAGTTTTAAAGTAGATATATCTAGCTTTTTAATTTGAATCTAATTTCAACTGAGGATACAAACTGAATTTAAATTAAAAAAAAATTGTTTACAAAAATAAATCAACAACAAAGTGTACATTCTTGCCAGAACAGAAAAAAAAAATTAAAATAAAAAATAAAAAAGTTTACTGAAAAAATATTTACAAATATAAATATTTATTTCATTTTATTTCATATTTCAATGTTTAATTTTGTTTAACTTGATGTAATTAACTTAAACTAAATATATATATATATATATATATATATATATATATATATATATATATATATATATATATAAACTAATAAAAATGTCAAAAAGTACTATTGCTATTGTTTTTATTGTAAGTATTATTATAAATATTAATATTATTCATCTCAATTTGATTTGTATATAATCAACTATTATTATTTATAAATTTATGTGAAATATATATTATATAATACAATTTGTATATTTTATATTTATATAACATTATACAAAAATTATAGAACTATATAACATACCTATATACAAAAATGTATAATGTAAACTTATTATATAACAATAATGTAACTAAAATTAAATTATATACATGTACATTACACATTAAAATAAAAACAAAATATTAAAGTATAAATGACAAATTACATAATTCTTCTTTTCGCATAGTTTTTCTGTTTTTAATTGAGATCAGATGAGACCTTCAAGACCAGGCAGCAGATGTGTGTGAACCAGGAACACCTTCTTCACAACAACAAGAGGTGAACAAGGATAGCAGGCTGAGTGGGAATCACAAATTGTCTTAATGTTAGAAGACAGTTGGTAAAATGCCAATGGAGCTTTGTTATCTACATGAGGGTGGCCTACATTTATTCCAGCGGACCGAAGGCCTTCACATGCCCCTGGAGCTTTTGACCTGCTAATCTTCTCCAAGAACCTCAAGATTTCATTTTTTTCAGAGTGCACAAAGCCAAATCATTCTATTACCCCCTCCAATCCAATCCAACTCTCCCTCTCCTGAGCTCTCACACACTCTAACAAACACAATCACATCCCAGATCCCTGCCAGAGGCCTTTAGTGGGGTTCCCAAACACGGACCGCAGAACGTACCAGTGCCGCTTCAGCAATGCAGAGATTAAACAAACACATCTGGCCGAGTTCTCCAGCTGGACGGAAAAGGACAGAGTTCCCACAGATACTGTGCTCATTTAAACCCACTGTTGCTTACCGGATATTGTTGTGGAACAATGCAAGAGAGTGCGTTCCTTTGAGCCCCAAACACGTAAATCCCTCAGTTGTCAAATCTCTCTGTGCTTCCTTTAAACAGCAGGACAGGCACAATCTCTCCAAAAAAAGCCTTCTTTAGTTGCAAACAAACTCCAAATGTTTAAAAGATACAGCCAGAAACTAAACCCTTACCTTCACAACAGAAAAACTGCATTCTTTAACATTTATGTAGTAAACCTGAGGTCTCGACCAATCAAAACCAAAGAACGCAAGACCTTTAAATATAATAAAATGGAAAACAGTTGTTTTAAACTGCAATAATATTTCACAATATCACTACAATTTTGATCAAATAAATGATTGATAAGTATAAATGACTTAATTTTGAAACATTATCTTGATAATTCCAAACTTTTTGAATAATTCCTTATATTTTGGAAAAGGATTGTGAATTTACATTGAAACAACTATCAAAAAATCTCATTATAAAACCTGTTTTAGATGTTTAAAAATCACTGGTCAACCTAAGCTACACTGGTTTGAAATCCAAACAAGATGTGATGGCCTTAAATGGCCCACTAAAAGAGTTCCTTTGGTGTCGCTCTGAATTCACTAATTCAATTCCCCAGACCTATTTGGATTAGCAAAGGAAAATCTATTTAATTCAGTCCCGCTAATGGAGAAAACCCATAAGAAATGCAGTCCCAGGACATCAACCTCAACCCCAGAGACTTCTCAGAGTGGACGTATGCCCTGGTCATTGACACACAGCGTGTTCATTAGGAAACACTTCACAGAGCAAAGCTAAGCCACGGATCACATGGTCTATATACTGCTCAACTCTTCTTAGTCGAAACTAAACCAAACACCAGCAATACAAGAATCCTGACTAATAAATCAGTAACATTAATAAATAAAATACTTTTGGCCACAGTTCAATTTATGAATTGAATTACATTAATAAGAAAATATAAGAACATAATGACTGTATAAAGGCATTATATATTTTAAAATTGACAGCTATTAACCACAAACTAAACAATTCAATAAAACACAAAGAAAAAGCATATAAGAGTAAGTTCAAATGCTTACCATTGTCTTTTTACCATGTGATCTCCCCTGAGAGGAAGTGGCTCCCGCATGTCTCTCTTGGCCGTGCCGTTCCCGTGTGTCAGTTCTTCTAGCCATGTTGTTCCGGTTGAGGTACTGGTTCACCCCCACAGCTCCACACTGAAATGACAGTACAACAGCTTTTAGCGTGGGATGGGACACACTTTGTCTGGAACGGATGACCTCTGGAGATGACTAAGAGAAGCGGTCAGTTGCTAGAGACACACAGGCAGACACAATCTCAACAGAACAGAGCACAAAAACTATTGAAAATGGAAGGACTTGAGGGAAAAATTATGACCTTGTCCATAGTAACATGCGACCGTAAATCTCATCTCATGTTATAAACCAGGAATGGTTGCCGTGAGGGCTCTGAAACCATCACGTCTTTCCGCTAACTATGGCTAAAGGACAAACAGACCATAAGCACAAGACATCGTTGTCTTGAGGAACCAAAATGAGCTTTTGTCTCTTGCTGTGAACCCGTTACAGGGTGGATATGTTGCAAGCATGAGTAATTATTATTATTATTTTTAAACAGCATTGAAAGTTCCCCATGGCAAGCTCCCAAGACAATGGAGCTCATTGTCAATGTCACCAGTTTGGACTAGTCTCTGCCAGCATGCAGCACATTCTATTTAACCCATGTCACAGACAGACGACAAACACCAGCATCTAGCTATTGTGTATGTGTGTGTTTATATATATATATATATAAAATATGAAAAAACGGAATAGAATAGAATAGAATAGAATAGAATAGACAATTGATCAGATATGATTTGGATAAATTCCAGAAGCTAAAAATATTATGCACATTACAATGAAGCTAAGGCAATATATTTTCCATCAAACAATTACTGATCCACAAACTATGTACATTGTATTTAATGAGAAATCAAGCGAGAGTGACCTGCAGGGATGCTCTGTCATTAGTGGTGTGTCTCTGGGTGGTGTTGGGTGTGTGGGAGGGGGAAGAGCCAGTGCTGAGAGCTTCCTCTATGTACAGATTGAGCTGATCTAATCTCTTCATTAGCTGGGTCATAGATTCAGACCAGGGAGACAGGACCTGAGAAGACTCCTGCATGCAGACAGAAGAGACAGAGGACATCACAGACAAACAAACACTAAAAATACTGTAAAACTGATTAGACAGAGTCATTACATTAGACTCGGCCATTCAGTCAAGGGTCTGTGTTTCTTTTGATCTACACAATAACCAACTTGACGAGCCAGCACTGATTTCACAGCAGTGTCTTCTTATTCCTCAAAGCTTTCAAAGCCCCACTAAACTACACACTGCATGAAAACACTATCACACCAACACTTTCTCAGAAGAAAATGTTACTGCTTAGAATTAATGGAATTGGTTCATTTCAGTATCAAATTATGAACTAATACTTTTGACCAACCCAGCTGTCATTGTGGTCCAAACATAGTCGTGTGGTATTCCTCTTCTTTCTCCTCACTGTTACTTTCACTGCTCCCCAGAAATCCCTGCCAAAGAGAATAAATAGACTGTCCTGTCCAGCTCAGACAGGGCCCAGGGTTCATGGGCTATAAATTACTTTCACCTACCTCACTCACCAAGCCGTAAATCAACAGAGTTGCCCCTTTATCAACAGGAAGTGGAGGGGCCAAAGAGCAGGAAGAGGGCAAAGATGAACTGTGAGGAACATTTAACAGTAACGTAAGACACAGCAGGCTTAAACACTAAAGTCCTTCTTGGGATCTGGAGCCCCAAGGCAAAGATTACGGCTCCCTCTCATCCGCACATAATGATGCTCTTGACGGCTGTCATGCTAAAATGGGACACACTTGTCTCAGGGAGCAGAAATACATGGTTCGGTTAAAAAGGGGGGCCACATACAAGGCATGTAAAATCTCAAGGAATGTGGGTATGGTAAGACCCTTAACCAATTATACTCAAGATGCTGACATTCTTTCAGAGAGTGAACAAAGGGGCACAACAGTCTCGGCCTTTCTAGGACAATTTTAAATGATACACTACCATTAAAACAAAAGTCTAATATGCTCATCAAGACGGCATTTGATCATAAATAGAGTAAAAATAGTAATATTTGAAATATTGTCACAAAATATTTGTTTTCTATTTTAAATATATTTTAACATGTTATTTATTTCTGTGATGGCAAAGGATACCAAGTAAGGGTCTGAATCTGTCATGACCTTACAATGTCCAGTCTGCCTGACCTTTGAGTTTCATGAGTCAAAGCTAACATAAAGCTTTCTTGTTGTCCCTGTTAAGAGATCAGAACCGCACTGTCGTGCCCTTCTGCGACGGACCATTTAACCCTCTTAACTCTGACAAAAGATGATGCATTTGTATAACCTTCAAATCTGACCCCCATGCAGAGTCTTGAGAGTAAAAAATTAGTATCTTTTCAGAAATAAAGGATGTTGTTCAATAATGTCAATAAACAGACTTTAAAGCTAAGGTTTGATTTCTGAGTTTATTGTAATGCATTCAAATATACAAATAAATTCAAATAAATGCTGTGCTTTTTAATTAAAAAAGAAAGCATCACAGTTTTCACCAAAATATAAAGCAGCACAACTGTTTTCAACATTGATTGTAATAAAAAAAAAATATATATATATATATAATTATTGAGCAGCAAATTAGCATATTAGAATGATTTCTGAAGGATCATGTGACACTGAAGACTGGAGTAATTCTGCTGAAAATTCAGAATTGCATCACAGGAATAAATTACATTTATATTACAGTAGATTAAAATAGAAAAGATATTTTAAATTGCAATAGTAATTCAAAATATTATGGTTTTGATCATATAAATAATTGCAGACTTGTTGATATTTAATAATATTAATGTATATAAAAATACTGTAGTTTATTGTTCATTCATGTTTGTTCATAATACATATCATGAACTAATATTCAGAGTGCACAACAGAAAATGTCAAAAATGTAGGCTATTAGTAGCCTATAATGTACAATCTAGAATAATAAATGCTTTTAAAGTACTGCACACTGTACACACCAAATAAATATTGTAAAGTGTTACTAATTTCACTTATTTAGGATTATTCTTAAAAAACAACAACAAATATCAAGTACTGATTGCCTAAGATAAGCTGATTTATCATGAAAAATATAGTGTCTTGCTCCCTTGGTATCTGTTCCTTGCACAGAATGTGTGGTATTCAATACCCCAGCATCGGTTACAACACCCCTTTCCGCCTTGTCAGTCGTGAGAAAATACACTTGTCATGACAACTAGGCTGGTATGAGTTAGTCCCACCAGATCAGCTCATCATTGTTATCTTCCACGGTGGACAGAATGGCCGAGGACATAACTGCACCGCCGCAAATTGGCCACATTGTAAATCTCAGCACTGGCCCATTGACATGGAAATGAGGAGTCAAGTGCCTGGCTTTGGCATTGCTCTGGGCTTCCTGCCATGGCCATGCCACCCACTGAGCGTGCCAGCCTCTTCCACCGAGAGAATGTAGCAACATGTCATCCTTAAAGGCCACCAGCCATAATCCGTTTGCTGAACTGCTTCAAATACAGGTCAGATAAGACTCTACTTTTTTGTTACAGGAGCCGTTCACTGTCAAACTGAATGTCTTTCCTCACAGGAATGTTGACAGGCAGCTAGAAATGCAGTTTTTCCACATTTCCAAGACATACGCACACATAAAATCCACATAAACAAGTAACTCTACCAGTGCTACTGGTGTCACAGTATGGGTAAAGGTTTGAATAGAGCGCCACCAAAAGGTGAAGAGGGAAAATACATTTAAAAAAAAAAATCTCAATAATTGTGGACTATATTAAATAGGCTTTCAACGATTTAATTGTACCACAGAATGACATTTATAGTTTTTTAATTATATTTAAAAAATATTTTTAAACTGATTTTTCTGTTCATAACCAACAACAGCTTATCCTGGTATTTCTTGAGAAGGTTCAAATGAGGCAAGGTCAGTGTGTGTGAGGGGTACCACATTCTTTCACAGTTTCATATTAAATCACTCGTGAACAAAGAATGATGAACAGGAGAGGATAGTAGGGCACGTGCAGAACAAAGGGGTGCTGGGGCCTAACAAACCATCTCAGCTCACCTACCCAAGAAAAATCATTTTAACCTCTGCACATTCTGTTCACTGCTATACACTTAGACACTAAGTCATCACAACCCAAGATGCAATTAGGCTAGGATTAATTACAAGTCCAATTCCAGAGCAATTCCATGTCTTTCTGACAGATTTATGAACCTGCTTAACTGACTAAATACACCTGAAAGAACAATTCGCTCAAAAGTCAGACATCAATATGGCTTGTGGGCAAGTTTTAATCTAAACAATAAAATATTTACAAATCAAAACTAGAAAAATCTATATTCACTACTGAAATAGTCATTAACTGTCCATGACTTTTATTAACTACCATGAATTTTACAGACCTTTAAAAAAAAATTATCTGAAAATGAAGCTGAAATGATCAACAAAACAGTTTGAATGTACTAATGTATTTGTTTTGAATTCATTTCAGAATTTTAACACCTAGTGTTGATAGGCTGAGCCTAAACCACAATGTTTGAGGAATAGTCATACAGTGCTGAACTGAAAACAATTTTAAAATCTTTAAAGACGTAGAAAACTAAACAAGATAGCATGCTTAAAGAGACTGTTAAGCTTCTTTAAAGGCCCATTAAACATCTAACCAATCCTTACCTCTGTACTGCTGCTCTCCTCCTCCGCCTCATAGCTGCTGCTTCTTGTGGGTGGCAGACTGGTACTGGAACTTATTTCTCCATGTGCTTGTCCACGGGGTCCTTTCCTCCTTTGTTTCTCCAATCCATCCCTGTTTTGTCTGGAGTTTGGGAAAAACTCTTTACACTTGAGAAACATGTCATCGCTATTATCATGGAAGACCACATCATCTTCAGAAGAGGTCTCACAAGCATCTGAAACTTCACTGGCTTGGGCATTCTTGATCAGACCCAAAAAGCTGTCATAATCTGCAAAGGTAATGGAGCTGGGCTTGTGTTTGATGATTCGGGGTAGATCAGCCCCCTTGGAAACTGGCAAAGGAGCTGAGTAAAGGTGCTCAATATTAGATGGTCCCACTGATGCAA
Source organism: Carassius carassius (assembly GCF_963082965.1). Taxonomy (NCBI): domain Eukaryota; kingdom Metazoa; phylum Chordata; class Actinopteri; order Cypriniformes; family Cyprinidae; genus Carassius; species Carassius carassius. The sequence continues at coordinate 6,567,003 of NC_081795.1, read as the reverse complement.
AAGAGTAAGCGGGTTCTGATATGGGTCTGACCATCAAATTAGAAAAAGGATAAGTAGTAGATGAAGTGTTTGAGGAGTCAACATCACAGCTGTTAGTCACTGGACTATCTGAGCAAGTCAAAAAATAGCTGAACCTAGTCTCAGCATCCATTTGGACGTCAGGTTCACAATAAATGCCATTTAGTTCAAGTTTTGTGGTTGATATTGGAGCATAAGTGCTTTGATGTTCAATTAATTTATTTGTCTTTTCTTTTGTGAGAAGATTCAAGATTTGAAGACAAGGTCCATCTTTGTTGACAAGCAGTGGTACAATCTGATTGATCCTCTCTAATGAACTTTTATTCTTCAACTCAAATTGTGTTTGGTCTTCCAAAGGCTCATCTATAACAGATGATAGTGAATCAGAATGATCTTTTAAGGTCAGGTTTCTATGCATGGTTGAGTCTGCCATTGAAAGCTCTACTGAGAAAGTCATTCTTGGGGCCTCTTGCAAAGCTAATGACTTCTGTCCTTCTAAAGTCATCATGGGTTGATCGTCCATGCTTCAATTTACAGCTTGGAACTAGCCATAAGGAATGTCCAGAAGAGTTTTTGTATGATGCCAGAAACTGCCATGTTCATCATGTTCCACCATTTGGACTGAACTGGTTCCTCTGTGCTAATTAGCACTTTGTGCCAACAATCCTGAAAAGAAAGAAGGTAAATTATAATTAGTTTGTTTTAAATGTGTGCATGATTTTTTCAAGCTTGGTATGTTTACTTAATTGGCATACTTTAGTGTGATTATGTCATTTCACAGACTTAAGGAGTTTTATCCAAAGCAGTCATGTTTCAATAACATTTCTGATGGTGTAGTTCTCAGTCCTGCTGGTAAACGTCTTCAATCTATCACCCTAAGGTGGTCAGTTTGTCTCTCCTTGCCTTGACAAGCTGATTAGACAGGTACTTTTGAAACCTTTTAGATGGTCATTCTGGCCAAGACTAGTTAGACCATCTTAAACCAGCAATACACCTTAAGTGGGTTTAAGACACTTTGATGGATTTCTTTTCAACAAGGAAATTGTTTCAACAAGTAAAATACATCTTAGCATTGCTTCTTATGGAAACGCATAGTATTACTCCAACAAAGACTCAAAAGAATGCACATTTGATTAAAATTTCCGAATTATTTTTTATATTCTGAGTGGTAATCAGAAGTACGTAAAATATGTACAGTGTTTACCCCAGAATATTGCTTCAAATTATATAAGGATACATTGGAGCATTGCTTTGAATGGGATTTTATGGAAACGCACATATATATTTATAAGGAGTGGGAAACATGAATAAAATGGAACAGTAACTAGGAAGCCCACAGAGGAAGAGTCAGAAAATCTGAATGCCACAGAGACACCCTGGAGTCTCACCAAAGCAGAGAAGGGATAACAGAATCCCAAAGAGGAAAAGAGGGAATACACAAGGAATCTTGCACAAGTAGAGGAGGGAATAACAGGGGATCTGAGGGGTTGAACATCTGGCTCAGGCTGAGAGCGTTCAAGTCTGGATCTGTTGAAGGCACCACAGTGGTGACATCAGTGCTATGAGGAATACGGCTCTTCACTTCCCAGTGGCTGATTTACAATTTACCCGGCCATTCATCAGTTGACCTAAATGTCCCAGACCAGGCTGTGGTTAGCAACCCTGCTAACCCCCTCATTAAGCTCCAACCACACTCCACAAAAACACACATTCAACCACAGGAGGAACCTGATTGGTGAAGGAAGAAAAACATTCCTTTCTGACACCATAATTCAAAAACATCATCTAGAGAGAAGAACTGTGAAAGGCAACGATTATTCCTGACAGGATGTTTCAAGGTACTGCTAGCGTGAAATCATGCTACTAAATAAGGATTGGTTGGATTTGTCAGATTTATTAGTTTAGAATGCAAATTGCATCTTGCAGATAAAATCATTCCATAAGTGCAATGATTAGTAGAAATCGGTAGATTATATAGTATGAAGTTTTGATTAAAATGAGATGTTAGATTTACATCACATTTTATGAATATAGTCAAATTTATATTTTTAGATGCTTTTCACCTTCTATTTGGCACTTAAATAGTCAATGTGAAAACCAAAGTCTACAAATATGGCATGCAGTCTCATATATATAATTATTCCCATGTGTAGCCTACACTAAAAAATGCTGGGTTCTTTCAACCCAACTTTGAGTCAAATATGGCCTAACCCAGTAATATATTTTTTAAATATTTAACCCAAAAGCTTGGTTAGTCCATTTTTTTAGGGTGTATAATTAAGTGTATGTATTGAAAAGAGACTCATTATTTTTTGTTGTTGATGTTGTTGTTTTACTGATATTCAAACTTCTAACAAATAAATGGCACCATTTGATGTGTCTCTAAAAAAGCATCCAACTGCTCAGACATTCCTTCTTGATTATTAATTGGCCAAAACAAATATGACAGTCATTTTTGTGACCATTTAGAACTCAAAATACTTTTATAATATCATAAAAACAAACAAAAAAAAATACACAAACTTTTGTTTCGCTGTCTTAGTGAGGACATTGCATAGACTTCCACTGATTTTCTATTAGGTTAATGACATTTTCTATCACCAACCCTAAACTTACCCATCACAGAAACATGTGCATAACACTAGATTTAAATAAAAACATCTGTTGGCTGAATTAAATGCCTTTTTAACTAGTGAAGACCATTAAAATGTCCTCAATAGTGGGTTGTCAGTATTTCACAAGTGAGGACATTTGGTCCTCACAAGTTAAGACAAAACAAGCACAATATTAGCAGTATTACTATTGATCTTTGATAGTTTCTTCTAGTGGTCAACTAAATAAAAAAACATTTCGTATTGATATACTTATCTTCACAAAGACTTTCTTCTCAAAAACCATTTCATAAACTTTGCCAGTGGTCATCAACAAATGGAAATACTGAATATTTCCGTGCACTCTCAAGCATGCGTAGAAAATCAGAGCTGTGTCTGTGGTGTTAAATGTGAGAAGGGGGCCAGCTGGCAACCCTGACTATGGCCTTCACTCATTTAACACGTTGCCTTGTGCTTCTCTCTCATTCTATATCTCACACCCACTCAGAAAAGCATGTTCCAATTTCATAAAGAGAAAGGAAAACATGCACCTGTCCTTAACAAAACCTCAGAGTCAGGGCTTTAACCTTTAAAAGCAGATGAGAAGAGTGACCAAACACCGGAAAAGTCAGTAGTGACTCACAGCCACCTAGCTCAGGTTTCTCATGTGTCTGTGACACTCATGCAAACATGCAAAAATCACACACAATATATAACTCAGATTATGAAATATGTGATATGTCAGTTATTACAATGAACAAACAATCTGTATTTGCTGTATTTCTCTTACAGCTATTTTAAAAAGCATTTTGCTGGTTATTTTACAATTATGCATCATGCATTTTTAATGGAACTCACACAGAGCAATTACATGCAACATGTATACTTTAAAAAAATCAATTTGTCAAACCATAAAACCATTTAAAATAAGTCAAAAGACCAAAAAAAAAATGGTGACAATTTAAAGTGTAAACTGTCTGCAGTATCCTTTTAAATATTACAATCTGTCACTAGCACAGTATGACAGGATTCATATATGGATGCTACATGGTTACTATCCCCAAAAAATAAAATAAGAAATAAAGAAAAACCTTTTCTCCATCATGAGAAAGTGTTGCAAGTGTAACCCTGATTGGATCTAGTCCTCTTGCCTCTTTTCCTTTAGCCCGTTTTTCTCTAAAGCCACAGTAAAAGGAGGCCTCCTCATTTCCAGCTGTATAAAAGACTTGATCCAAACAGCCAAAGAGGATTCTGCACTGTGACTGTCACTCAAGCGTTCTACAAGTTTCTGGTTGAGCGCAGTGTTGCAATACATGAAAAGGGGCAAGCAGTGTTTTCTTTTCACTTTACACACTGTGAGTGACTGTTAACACTGCCCTTCCCATTCATTTTACAGAGACTGTTATTTTTGCATTACACAGTGTACATTTCACCACAACTGTAATGGTCCTGTAAAAACATACACAGAGTTACTGGCACGTGTAAGTTTAAATAATTATCCTGTGACTTCTGCCATATGTTCCTGATGTTTGATATCATTCAGAGTCACATTCTTGAATGCACATCAAAAGTGTGCCTTATTTATTTATTTTTATATCAGCATGTAGATTTTAATGTTAAAATATTTACAAGAGTTATATTGTATATATTAGTTCTTGGTCACCATTTTTATTTTAGTATTTTTATAAAAAAATTTTACTTTCAATGGTTACTTTAAAAAGCCCAGCAATACAACAAATGCATACAAATGTGAATTGCAAGAAATACAATTTCAACTAAGTGAAATAAAGATGCATTTAAAAGAAAAAAGTCACAGCTGTGAAATTTAACAATCAAACTGCATTATATAAAATTCACACGAGGAGATATAAAGTGGCAATTGTGAGAAATTAGGATGCAATTAAAAGAAAGTCACAACTGCATCATTTAAAAGTTTGCAAAATATAAATTGACATGGGAAGATATAAAGTGCATGGCAATTATCAGAATAAAGAATTAATGGCTTATTTTTATTAACAGGCTTCTGTTATGTAGTCCTTTCTTGAATAGGTCAAACTGCATGCATAAATAATTATAAAACGACAAACAAAATGCTATTTAAAATAGTTTTAGATGCAGTAAATGCATAATGTCACACCACAGAGCATATGAACTACCCGTCCAAAGATGTTGAAAGCATATGTAACATTTGCCAGTGAGTCCTGACATTTCACTTTCATATTTAGAAGCACATTAAACTTTAAATGTATTCATCCAAAAGCGACTTCAAGCTATGTATTTTTATTTTTTTGCTTTCTCTGTCATGAACTTCCATCATCCACCTGCACTGAAGAATCTCCAGCAGGTCAGCACTGAAGCTTCTGCATGTTAAAAAAATGAGGGCCATCTCACCTTAGAGTTCTTCAGAATGTGCTGGGAATTCCAACCACTATCATAGTCATGATGAGGAGCGTGAAAAGTGTCTAAGGTCCCATTAAATCTAAGAGTGGAAGCGATCAGCCTTTGTTAGTGCCTCTTTCGCCTCTTCTCTTTGAATATTCAAGGCAACTCCTCCGCGGGGGAAGAGGTGCTGTCATCACAAATTCCCCAAAATCCCCACAGGCAACGGGAAGCCTCAGCATGCAGTGACTAAGTCATTCAGATTAAGAGTGGAAGGGGAGGAAGAATGTATAGTTGTTAGAATGATGGTTTGGAGGAGGAGTTACGGCTAAGGGGAAAGGGTGAGAGAGAGAGAGGAAGAGAGAGATACTGTTGTGTAAACAAGGCCTGCATACAGCATATTTGGATGTTAATGGCCTGCACTGGCTTTAATTGTGAAGGAGAACAGATCCATGTCTCATTGTATGGCTCTGCCCCCTGGATGCATTCCAGGTTACGCCACCATCAAAGCCACAGAAAGCCATACAGATACTTTCAAAATGAAAGGAATGGATAGAATAAGAAAGAAAATGAGATATTTTACTTTACAATGATTTTTGCCTTCGGCTGTACTGTCCGGATCACCCAGGAAGCTCTGCGGCTGTGTCCAAATCCTAGGTGATAAGTCAATGAGACAGCGTTTTTGAAGGTACTTAAGATTGGTTTCAGGGAACCATAGTATCACAACTAATGATCTGGAACTAAATTCAAGAGCACTTTAGAGATAACCAAGCGATAATTTAATGGCCACAATGCTTATTTCTAGGTAGAACTGGAATTCTACAAAAAAAAAAAAAAACTTCTAAACCTATTATATATATATATATATATATATATATATACAGTAGAGACCAAAAGTTTGGAAACATTACTATTTTTAATGTTTTTGAAAGAAGTTTCTTCTGCTCATCAAGCCTGCATTTATTTGATCAAAAATACAGAAAAAAATGTAATATCATTTATCTCTGTGATGCAAAGCTGAATTTTTAGGATCATATATATATGTATATATATATATATATATATATACACACATACATACAGTTAATTACATTTTTAGAAACGACATTCATAAAAATAAATCTTTTAAAATCACTTAAAAGTCATCTTAAAATGTATACAGAATTAAGTAAAAATAATTTATAAAAATGCTTATGAAACCATCCCAATTTAAGCATTTAATAAAAAGAATGCTTATAAAACTTTAGACATAGATTGGTTTATCCATGTTTCTGACACATGCACCTTCCCCCAGTTGTTTACATTTATCTGTTAAGGCACCTCATATAAAAACTCCAATACTGATGTTCTCTTGCCCTAAATTACCCCTGCATTTCCTTCTGTGTTTGAGAAACATCCATCAGCTTGCTTGTTCACCACTGCCCTCGTTCACCCTAGAGGAAGCAATGGTCACAAATCAACACAGACTGCTGCTGACCCTGTCTAGAGACAGAGAGAGGAAAGAAGAGGGAGAAAGCGAAGGATCCCCTTCATTCACAAAACTATTCTGCCTGCAACCACTATGCTAAGCACAACAATGCTTTCACATTACTCAAAGAAGGTACCCATTTTACGTTGGTCCAAAAATAAGGGCCTCATTAGCAATTTTATGTTTCTGATGTAAATAATAATAATAATAATAAATAAATAAATAAATAAATAAATAAATAAATAACATGAAATATGTTTGAAACTTGATACTCTCTGACTAATAAATTATAAATGATAACTGTCACTTGAATGTCGCCGAAGTACCATATTTATAGTTTATACACCTGAAGAGATCATAAACCTTTAAACTAGAATCTTCTGAAGAATAAAAAAAGTGAATGATGTTCACCTGTATATATATATATATATATATATATATATATATATATATAATTTGCCAGCACAATGATTACAGTGTTTTGAGTGTCTTTTCCTATCTTTTACCATACTTTACAGTTTTAAGGGTATTATGTAGTTGCATATAGCCCAAGTAAAGATAGACCAATCAAATGGTTACAGAAATGGTTAGAAACTGCACAGGTTAACATATATATGTCCATGCACTGAAAGAAATAAAAATAAAAACGCATAAATTCCTAACAGATGTTTTTAATAAATTACAAAGAAAACATAATTTGCTTCTAAAAGCAAAATATCCACTATTTTAGTGCATTTACGTGAAATGGACGTTTTCTTTTTTAAATCCTTATTTGATATTATTAGGCATGGTAATAACCCTCATAATTCATTACCAACTGTTACGTTCATGGACTTTCTGTTCCCTTATTTGGTCATCTTCCTTTTCTTGTTTTGTTAATTGATTGATCCCCACCTGTCTCCAGTTCCCTCATTACCTCCTGTGTGCTTAAATACCCTGTCTGTTTAGTTCTTCTTCGTCCGTGATTAAGTTAAGTTATTGATGTTAATGTGTTGTATATTGTCTGTTATTCTCCTTCTATGTTCAGTAAACTCCTCATTTGATCAAGATCCTCCTCGAGCGCTTTATTCCTACGTTAGCATACACCCTTACTGTAACACCAACAAAATAAATCACATAAAGAAACTCTGAACTGCAGCCAAAGCAGACTCAGCATAGCCATGGGTTCTGCCAAAATTGACTCTGAGTCTCCATATTCTTCAAAGCCGCTCAAGCTAGAATAAAGCAAGACCTTCTCGAAAAGAGAGGGTTTATATCACCACCCGTCTGTACTACATGGGGATCACCACAAGGACAACAGATGAAAAGCAGCAGCAGGCTGAGAGACAGGCAGGACAGTGTGAATAGATGTCTTTATTTTCAGCGGTGGAGCCCTGGAGGTGTGGTGACCCTTCTTCGCACTGTGGGGGTCCGGATTAAACACAGCTGGATCTTCATGTAACTCAGACAAAGAGGTTCTCTTCTGATCTCTTTGCTCCGGTGCTGAAAAGCAGCCCTGTTTCTTGGATTCTGTATCACATCACTTGCTCACCAGTGAAGGGGTGCCATCTGAATGAAAGTGAGCAAGTGATGTAATGCTAAATTACTTCAAATCTGTTCAGAAGAAGAAACAAACTCATCTACATCTTGGATGACATGAAGGTGAGTAAATATTCAGCAAATTTTAATTTTTGGATGAACTATTCCTTTAAAAAGAACTGGCTTATAGGTCATTTATTGTCAGAAAATGCATTTGCTGAGTTTCCACTAATGTATTTTTATGTGAATTTTGGGATATTGCATAAGAATTCCTGAAGTAATGACCAAGCTGCAAATAAAATCTCCAAAATGTGTATAAAATCATGTGCTCTCTTGAGGAAGAGCTGTTTTTAATTCAGTAAGATGAGATGTCAGCCATATAGACACATCCACCATGATCCATTTGTCAACCCCCACAATCTGCCATAAGATATTGACAGCACCTCAAATAGGAAGCATCTCATTAAATCTAAAAATATTTACATACCTCCATACAACAAAGATCGGGTTTGTTCCTTTTCGCAAATATCTTAGTCGTCTTGTTATTAGTGATATCTATTCATGAGTATAAACAAGATAAGATACATTGTTAATTTCAAAAACAAATACCCATCAAAATATTTCTTCGCATTTTAATATGCATTAAAAATCCAAATTTAAATGTCAGAGTGCTAATAATAATAATAAAGTTCAATCACAACAAGCCAGAGCAGGAGAGTTTAACTCGAAAAAGTCAAAGCATTTGCTAAGCAGCATTCCAAAGATTAATGTGGAAATGGTGTTATTGTGTTTATATTTACTCTTTTATAAGCAAAGATTATGTAGCTTAACCCAACTAAAGATAGAGACAGGCATGTCTGAATATACCAGGTGACACTGGAGCATTGGTGCGTTTATAAGTCATAGGTAAATAAAGGGGCAATCTGTAAATACTCCAACAGTGGGTTTTTACAGTACTCCAACATCAATTATTAAGAAAGCAGATGAGAGATTGAAATATAATAGTGAATGTTTTGCGCAATATTTTCATGCTCAAATGGCATTTAACCTCCAGCACTTCCAACTAGCCTCATCCCACACTAAACCTTGAGATACAGACGCTTATGTAACATTAATCTGCCTCTAAAAAAAAAGCACAAAAGATGAATAAAAAACACACCAGCAACACAACTTGTTAAAACATTAACAAAACAGCAATGCCTTTATCTTTGACTCAATATCCCTATTCCATTTCATTTCTCGGACAGATTCCCGACATTCCAGAAAGCATAGGCAGGTGTTCCACATTATCTCCTTAACTCACACTCCAGTTCAGTCTGCATCCTAAGACACTCCACTCATCTTTATAAATCTAACTTAATGCCCTCGGTGGCAACTAACTCATTGGCCTTGGGTTTCGCATTAGCTAAGGCTGTCAGACTCAGAAGAGGCAATGGATCAAAGTTCTCACTTTGTTATCCAAGCAATTGCTTCTAAAACATATGGTTAAGGGTTGTTGTACATGACTTCAGTACCAGAAAAGGTGCTGAGATGCTGTCTTTTTGCTGCTGAACACATAAGAGCATACAAGGAGGATTTTAAAGCTGTTTATGATTCTAAAACTGAAGATAAAGACTGCAACAAGAGTAAATCACTGCTCCCTTTCAGGCCACTTTAGAGAACGACTAATTGGAATGGGTAGGTTGCAAATTATATTGTATTGGATATACTGTATTTGCCTTGTTTTCCAGCAAAACTTTCAAAACATAAAAAAAAAGTAATTTCAGGACATTTATATAGCGCTTTTAACAAAACAGATTGTAACAAAGCAACTGAACAGCATTGAATAGGAAAATAATGTGTCAGTAAAGGGTAGTTCATCATTGAATTCAATTATGTCATCATCCAGCTCAGTTCAGTTTAAATAGTATTTAGTGGTTAGTGTTTAAAACATTAAAACTAAATATTCACGAATTACACAAGTCAAGACACTTTCTTTAAAAATAAGTATTATTTCTTAGGTAAACCTTTAAAACATCATTTTAAAGATGTTTAGAATTATTATGATTATGATGATTATTATTATTATTATTATTATTATTTATCTATTAATTTATTTTCTTTATCTTCTTCTTATTATTATTATTATTATTAATTAATTAGTTAATTAATTAATTTATTTATTTATTGCTGTGGGGGAAATGAAAGAAAAGAAAACAAATTAGTGAGAAGTCTGTTATGAAGAAAGCACATCAGTGGAGTCAGATCTGATACATATGGCATCACAGACGTCCCATCAGGAGATTGTGCTGACTGATCAACCTCATGTCTTTAACTGGCATCTCTCAGTTTGAGTCCATCTGCTCAGTGGACCCAAAGTGTTCCCTGATGAGCAACGTTGGTAAATGATTACTATTACAAGCATTTGCTGCTGACTTTCAAAGGGATTAGTTCACTTCAAGAAGCTAACAATAACACTAATGCTAACAAGTGTTCAGTAGGCATACCATTTTGCTGATTTACAAAGCTCCATCGTGTGTCTACCAGTCGATTTTCCTGTTAGCAGTATTTCTGGAAGACACATTTATGCAGGAACATTTTTGAAATGTCTCAGGTCTTAAATATTGGTTGGGGTTTACATTTACATTCCATCAAATCTCCAGCATCCCATATTTTATCAATTTCGACCCATATTTTAGGCCATGTGGCAATAGATGACAACATTCCACAGATTTATGAATAACCAGAGAATCATTGCTCCGGCTGTGCAGCGGACTCACTACTATTTTCATGACAACATGATTGGTTGGTGACTTCCCAAGGGGATTATAAGAAACCTCAGTGTTGATATTTTCCCTCATCTGTGCTTTCGGGGTTTATAGATCTCCAGATTCATTGCAAAACCAATAGCAGGGAACCGCTGGGGCCTTTAGATGCCCCTCTGGCACCAGCTGAAAACACGAGTTTTAATGGAAAATGCTTTGGAATAAAAGGACTAAAAGAGCAAATGCTGCAGGAATAGCTCACAATACTAGTTCTTTCATGACTATGAGTCAGCGACATTTCTTATGAAGAGTCAAGAAGACAGTGCCGCCTAAAATATGTAAAAAAAAAAAAAAAAAGTCTCCAATACATTCTTAAAAATAACTGTTCCAAATGGGTGATTTTGCAGCGATGTCTTAGAAGATTCCTTTTTGCCCACTCAAAAAAAAAAAAAAAAACTTTGTCAACAGTTCTTAAAAGAGCCATATTTTCATAGTGTAAAGAATGTTTGGATAAATTAAAGAACCTTTTTTGTCACTATAAAGAATCTTTTGTAAAATGGAACAATTCCATAAATGTAAAAGGTTCTTCATGAAACAGTCAATGCCAAAATCTTTATTTTTAAGAGAAAAATTTGATCAAATAATATCTAAATTTCTGTCCAATGGATAAAATGTGCTACTATTATCAGAGCTTTGCACAAACTTGTTTTGTTCTCAGAGGATCCTAAAGTGTTGTGTAAAGTTGACATTTATTTACAATTACTTTTATGTAATTGGCTGATTATCCTGTCCACACAATAACAGCCATCTATCATGTTCATAAATGTTCTGCGGAAATGGATGGAAAAACAATGTTACGTTCAAACTGAAATCCACTTGAAAAGTAATGTGAGCAAGGAGTTTTTATAGTGAGCACTGTGACCTTTATACCTACAATGCTTATCAAGGATTTGCTGAATTTGTACCATTTGTTAAATGGTATCTCCTATAGCTGGGGAACCACATATAACCTCAAATTGAACATGAACTTTTTTTACACAGTAGACTTTTATGAGCAGATGACTGTGTGTGATGATGGACGTTCAAGTACTGACTGATTATCAACACAAGAGTCGTGACAGCAGAAACCCTGTTATTTTCACAGTCTCTCTGTGATTATCAGCTAGATATGGCATGCGGAGCGGTTACATGTGTTTATGTGACCTCTGAGGGGTTTGTCAGAGAAAAACGCAGCACGTCAGGAATATTCAATGGAATGAAGAGCAAATTAATTCACCTTACAAACACACTTCAGCCTTACCTGCCTTAACTTGTTCAGTCAATGGGCAAAATCACAGAGCAAATTCCTTCTACTGAAAGGAAGCGGCAGACGTGGGGGAACATGGGCTGCGATGGCCAACAGCATCAAGCAGGTAGTTTTCTAAAAAGTAGAGTTTTATGTTGTTTCATCATCACATGCAACATTCACTTTTTTATATGCACTAAATATTCTTAAATTACAATCCTCAATGACTGCATCATAATAAATCTAACTCCAACAGCGAATTTCAAGCTAAATGAGCACAGAGGGAAAATTAAAGGGATAGTTCACCCCAAAATTTTAATTATGTCATTAATGACTCGCCCTCATGTCGTTCCAAACCCGTAAGACCTCCGTTCATCTTGGGAACACAGTTTAAGATATTTTAGATTTAGTCCGAGAGCTCTCAGTCCCTCCATTGAAGCTGTGTGTACGGTATACTGTCCATGTCCAGAAAGGTAAGAAAAACATCATCAAAGTAGTCCATGTGACATCAGAGGGTCAGTTAGAATTTTTTGAAGCATCGAAAATACATTTTGGTCTGAAAATAGCAAAAACTACGACTTTATTCAGCATTTTCTTCTCTTCCGTGTCTGTTGTGAGCGAGTTCAAAACAAAGCAGTCTGGATATCCGGTTCACGAACGAATCAATCAGTGTAACCGGATCTTTTTGAACCAGTTCACCAAATCGAACTGAATCATTTAAAACGGTTCGCGTCTCCAATACGCATTAATCCACAAATGACTTAAGCTGTTAACTTTTTTAATGTGGCTGACACTCCCTTTGAGTTAAAACAAACCAATATCCCAGAGTAATTCATTTACTCAAACAGTACACTGACTGAACTGCTGTGAAGAGAGAACTGAAGATGAACACCGAGCCGAGCCAGATAACGAACGATTGACTTGTTCTCGAGTCAAGATCCGGTTGCATCAGTTTTCGGATCACCAGTAGTGATGGAAAGTTCGGTTCTTTTCCATAAACCGGTTCTTCCAGACAGTTCGATTCAATAAACCGGTTGAAGAAAACGGTTCACCGGTTCTTTTGCGCTCAAAGTAATGACATCATTTGCGATGATTGCCCTTGATTCAAGCATTTGCTTTACCCGCGCTCATAAATCAGCACAAAATCAGTTCAGAATCAATCGCCAAAAGAATCAGACTGTGTGTCAGACTGTGTGTCAGTCTGCTTCACACTGAATCACACATGCGCAGTATCATCAGCTCCTCGGTTCTCGAATCGGACACGTCTGACATAAACGGTTCTTGACTCGAGAACGAGTCAAACGTTTGTTCGTTATCTGTCTCGGCTCGGTGTTCATCTTCAGTTCTCTCTTCACAGCAGTTCAGTCAGTGTACTGTTTGAGTAAATGAATTACTCTGGGATATTGGTTTGTTTTAACTCAAAGGGAGTGTCAGCCACATTAAAAAAGTTAACAGCTTAAGTCATTTGTGGATTAATGCTATTGGAGACGCGAACCGTTTAAAACGATTCAGTTCAGAATAACTTTAATGTCCTCCGAATTCACTCTTGTGATGTCTAAATTCTTATGTTTCATACTATAGAAAAGTACATTTTGATCTAAGGTGAACAGTTAAAGACATATACAATACTCACCAAATCTGACAAGACGGGGTTAAAGGTAATCGAAATCCATTATCTCTCTCTTTTTTTTTTTTTATACACAGAATGGCTTTAATATCCTTCACTCAGTAATGTCTTAACTGCTCCATTTTTATACTCTTGAATGGGTTGGTTTTATATAAACAGCTACACATGAGGCAGAGTCACCAAATCTGATGTTACTGAAATCTGTTACTCCACTCTATTTCACACAGAACTCACTGTGGTGATGCCTAAACACCTCTGTTTAATACTATATAATGCATTTTGATTTTACATAAACAGCTCCAGATAAACAGATATGCTTTATAACCCTCAAATGCAGAAATGCACTGTAAAAAGTAGATATTATTTAAGCATGTCAGGCCTAATTAATGTATTTATTTATTTTCACAGCACCAGGCAAAATCATCCACACAAAATTAAGATAATCAGTTCAGGACTTAGATGTAAAAAATCACCAACTGCTGCCTGAAAACACAAGGTTATCTTTATATTAGCGATGAACCACTGCATTCCATCCATACTTATAAACACAGACGTCAGGAAATTCAAGACATTCATGTTAGCCACCGAGTCATGTTGGGTCATAGAAGGGGTCTGATTAGACAAGCAGCTGATAACTTCATCTTCAGCTTCTGCTGGGTTCACAAAGACCAAGCTTGTTTCGACAGGGACCCAGGCACATGCAGCACACAGCTGTGAAAACTTGTAATACGCTTTTCAGCCCATGATGAATCTTCATTAAAGCATGAAGTGGTTGGCCACTGATCAGCTGAGTCACATTTAAGTATCCATCGCTGTCCAGGTAAAGACATCTGAATGAAGAGTATGTGTGAGTATTCAACAGGAAACATTCCTTTCAAGTGCATCAGAAAACACAAGCGAGTAGCACTATGTTGTGTTTAATGCTGATGAAAACCCTGGTAAGTGTAATGGCATAAAAACATGAAACCAGAAAGGTCACTGTAGACACTGAAAGAAATGAAGTTTTCTTTCAGGTTAAAATAGCATAAAGTGACTTTCAAGGCTTTGTGGGACATTGTAGATAGTGCTAATTTGAATCACCTGTTCTGAAAAAGAGGGCACATAAATAAAGGTATACACACCAGCGGGAAGGTGTTCCGGGCGCGTCCCACTGGGAGGAGACCCCGGGGAAGACCTAGGACACGATGGAGAGACTATGTCTCCCGGCTGGCCTGGGAACGCCTCGGTGTCCCCCCAGAAGAGCTGGAGTAAGTGTCTAGGGAGAGGGAAGTCTGGGGTTCTCTGCTTAGACTGCTGCCCCCACGACCCGGCCCCGGATAAGCGGAAGAAGATGGATGGATGGATGGACACCAGCAAATCAATAATTTAAAATATATGCAAACATTATTCAAGAGAGCACCAATTTGCATCTTGTTTGTCATACACTTTAAAGGAATAGTTCAACAGAAAAAAAGTCTTGTTGTTTCAAACCTGTATGGCTTTATTCTCAAGAACACAAAATGAAACTTTTTACTATTTATTTTGGTCATGAATTAAAACAAGAAAATTAATCATTATTTTTTTTTTATTAATTATTACAATTAATTATTAATGTAATTATTTCATGATCAAATGACTCTTCTAAATCAGTTCTTTTGAAAGAAGTAAAAAAGGTTCACATAAAAATGTCAATTAATTGTTTCGATTTTAGATTTCGCAACTTACTCCCTCACTAAACTCGAATACTGTTTTGGTTTATTTTTCTTTAAATAAATTGTTTTCTTATTATATATAATGCCATTCTATACGATGCAAATAGTTTTGGAGAGTAAAACAAGTTCAAGTTATCAACATGATATTTGGCTTTTTGTTTTTGCAAAAAAAAAAAAAAAAAACAGGCCAACAAAACAGCAGTGCATAATCTCTCAGCAAGATTTACTGGTTCTGCCTGACAGCCTGAGAGGCCATAGAAAGGCCTGCTGGGGGAGGCATTGAGATGCAGCCTGTGTGAGACTGAGGCAGATCTGCCAGGCAATGAGTGCCAGGAGAGCACCTGTCTGTTCTATTGTTCCATCCACCAAACCATGCCACACTCATCTACACCAACTGAACAAGACAGCTGCCTCTCTCTCATGTGTATCAAAGCAACAGTGTAACTCACCACTCCCAATGCGCGAACCGTTTGAAACCAAACCTACATGAAATAAGTAATAAATAAATAAAGGGTTCTCTTGTTGATGTTATTTGCAGTGAGGTAGTATATTGATTGTATCATGCAGAGTTTCATTATTAGGCTAGTTCTCAGCGATTAAATAACTGAAGCATGGGAAGGTGAATGTGCTCATTGAATTTGCAGTTTCATTTGCTGTGTTTTAATAAGAGGAGCAACTTCTCCACCTGAGACCGCATCTCAGTGTGCTTCATGCCTCGGGGGGTTTACTTACAGCACAAACAGTTTTTGTCTTGTAGCGCACACATACGTGCAGGCACGGTCAATTTCTTGGCACTTTCTCTTGCACTCTTTCTTGGCACTTTCTCATCATTTCCTCAAAGTTGCATTTTTGTAGTTTACATGGAGAAAATAACGTCCTGTTTTCAAAACTTGATTTTAAAACTCATTTTCAAAGGTTTCAAAAGTACACCCTCTGAATTCACAGATTTTTTTTTTTTTTTGCCTATTAAAATACAGTTATATGCCCCTAATATTCAAGATATGGGGCAAAAAAATGCCTCTGTATGGGTTGGGTTTTATTATTATTTATATCATATCATATAATTTAGCAATGTTTTTAATGTTTGAATTTAAGTGCATTTTCTATTTTTGTATTTTCTATCTGCATTTTCATTTTAGTTAAAGTTATAGAAATTTTGTTCTGTGTTTTTGTCTTTTTAAATGTCTATATATTTTTATAATTTTATTTGGTTTCAGTTACTTTAGTAAATGAAGTTAAATTCAATGAAATATTTAATTTTATTTCAAATACCATTTAATTGCATATAACTTCAAGGTTTATATTTTTAGTTAAGTTTAATCATAATAACCCTGTTTTTGGATGGCAAAGTTTTAGCAGTCACTTAGCCTTACTGAAGTATGTCTGAATAAGTCATTTTCTATTATTTGTTTAGAATATAGAACTTAACAGTACTCATCTGATATAAAAAATAAATTACATACTCTATAATCATGTAGAGAAAAAAGTATATTGAAAAAAAAAACCCTTATGAACTTCCAGACCCAAAATACAGTGTCTTTTTTCATAGATACTGTACATGAGTTGCAGGTGTGGAAACCAATTCCATCCTCTCGACTGGCAGGGAAAGACACCAAGAAAAAATTATATGGTGCTGTGCTGAAAATGAAACATTGAATTCATGATCTGTTCAATGGACAATCATTCCAGAGCACGCTTTGAGCAAACAGGGCACCGTTTCAACATGTAGGTGATACATACCAAGGAGGATGTGCTGGAGGGACTGAACTGTGACAGCTCATCCTCAACACATCTGAAGAGATTTCCACCCAGCTTAACTTAGGGACCTAACGCGCTTAAAAGTCAATTTGTCATTATGCAGACACCTTCTTATCTAAAGGAACTTCCAGCATGCTTAGAACAGGAACAAATCCCCAGAATAAAGTAAGGGTTAAGTATTTTGCTCAAGGACACAGTGGCTAAAGGTGATCTCCATAACTCTTGGTTCATCTGTCGCACCTTGCGGGCTTTGAACCTACAACCTTTGGGTTAGCAGGTCAGATCTTTAACCATCAAGCTTGCACTAACCTTTTGTAGTTTTGCCTGAACTGAAACACTAAATAACATTGATGGAAAAGTACATCTCCATCTACTCACGTCGCACCCAAATGCATTCGACTTATATTTTTCAACAGAATTACATTTTCCTCAGGCAAATACTTCAAAAATCTTGAAATACAAATGACGAGTCATAACTGTAAAAAAAAGATTTTTCAAAGTTAGAAAATAAATCAAAGAATATAAGAGAAAATACAATTTCTTCTTAAAATTTTCACATTTAATTCAATGCCGTTTCTTTGTAATTATTAGTTAAATTTACTAGCTATTTCTGAGTGAAAACCGTTTCTACATCAAATTGTTTTACTAATTATTTTTAGGGTTATTTTTACATTGTGTTTTCATCTGTCTCAGAGCTTGACGACCCTTTGTCACCATTCACTTCTCATTGCATGGAAAAGAGCAGCTCGGGCTTTCTACTAAACATCTCCTTTGTTGTCCCACGTAAGAAAGAATGTCATGCGGGTTTGGAATTACATGAGCATTAGTAAAATATTTTTATTATTAAAACCGACCGTATACAGTAGTTCACATATTCGAATTAACTGAGTGATACTGCATATTTACAATAAGTGAATGAACCTGGCATTCTCTCTGATCACAGCTCATGTGTCGTTGTTGACTGGTTAAATTTGAAGGATCCTTAATGTAAGGTGGCATACACCACTCCGCAAGCCTGCTTCAACAGATGCACAACACAGACTGGCTGTATGATATAATGGCACAAGTATCTGAAGAATGGTATTTGGATTTAAATCAACAGCCTTAGGCAAGGCACGGGAACATCTTGGGCCTCTTCTGTAAACATAAGGCTCCCACTCCAGAAGGTAAACAGAGATAATGCCTCATAAAGAGCTGTAAAAGGAGGATGCACATTCATTTCATTTGTGGTTAGACTGAGAATGCCAATATTTTAGGGACGATGAGAGCAGCACGTTATGGGTCACACTGTTCAAACATAACATTTCAGGGGAAAATACAGAGAGAGGGTTGATGACTGACATATGATTGGGCAACATGATGATGGGGAAGATATGATGTCTGTACAAATATGGGCTGCATAATTGTTTGAATAACATTAAATGAAAGAAAATTGGCAATTACTTTTAAGAACTGTATATCTAAACCAAAAACATTGTCAATACAGACATTTATAGGTCTTGATTTAACAACTGCCCCCAATTAATAACATTCACTTTATTAATGAACATATATATACAGTACAGACCAAAAGTTTGGACACACCTTCTCATTCAAAGAGTTTTTCTTTATTTTCATGACTATGAAAATTGTAGAGTCACACTGAAGGCATCAAGGACTATTTGACCAAGAAGGAGAGTGATGGGGTGCTGCGCCAGATGACCTGGCCTCCACAGTCACCGGACCTGAACCCAATCGAGATGGTTTAGGGGTAAGCTGGACCGCAGACAGAAGGCAAAAGGGCCAACAAGTGCTAAGCATCTCTCGGGGAACTCCTTCAAGACTGTTGGAAGACCATTTCAGGTGACTACCTCTTGAAGCTCATCAAGAGAATGCCAAGAGTGTGCAAAGCAGTAATCAAAGCAAAAGGTGGCTACTTTGAAGAACCTAGAATATGACATATTTTCAGTTGTTTCACACTTTTTTGTTATGTATATAATTCCACATGTGTTAATTCATAGTTTTGAGGCCTTCAGTGTGAATCTACAATTTTCATAGTCATGAAAATAAAGAAAACTCTTTGAATAAGAAGGTGTGTCCAAACTTTTGGTCTGTACTATATATATATATATATATATATATATATATATATATATATATTATATATATATTTATAAAATTATAAACTTATCAATTAAAAACAAAAGCTCCATTCACTTCAGTCAACGGCTAACAGACAATGAAAAGTCATTCATAACACAAAGATAAATCACCTTTCGCCACCTAGCTATCTGAGGGTCACTATGTATATAGAAATCAGTAATGATGAATATGTAATATTTATTTATTTTATTTATTTAACATGAACCTACCAGATTACCATGGTAATTTTGAGTACATTGTGAAAAAATACATTCTGCTTCACAAGATGCGCCAGCCATGCTTTCACATCATTTATTACAGCCAGGCTATTTTCTACCTGGCAAAATGTTCACATGCCTTTCACATAGTACATTCTGCTGTTCCTGCCAACAAATTACTTCTTTCTGAGAAAGAGGCCCATTTTATCCAACAATATGACAGTGTACCGACAGATCAGACATCTGCAAGGCAGTAAATGGTTCGCTTTGAATTAAGTAAAAAATTTTGTTCCTGTCGACCAAAGTAATAAAACCATTTCAGGTCAATTAAATACTCAGTAATCAAAATGTTCATTCATTCGTTTGTTCTTTGGGAAGCAGCAACACGTAAGCAGTTTAATGTACAGTCAGCCGGAACACTCCTCTGCTTTTCATTCAATCATTCATTTATTCATGTATTTATTTATAAATAAATTAACTAAGGAAATATGTTTAAGGTAGGCTATTTATTTATTTGCATGTTTGTTTTTATTGTGCAACTTCTCACCTTAAAGTGGACACTATCCCCTTAAATGAATGTAAAATAAAGCAGAATAAAACCAAATGTTTCCACTATGACAAAAAGTGACTCCATGCATTGCACATTTGATGCCATTTTTGTATCTCTCTCACTCCTCAACAGACGGTGGCAGTAGCACACTTCCATTACAACAAGAAAAAGAAAACAACACGGACCCCAGAAACACAAACGTCTCATGTATACACACCTATTTTTATACAGTCTATGATACACACGCATGTATATGGGCTGATCGTGGAAATATTTTGTTTTTGCGCCCGTATCATGAATAACATTTAATCTGATTCAGAACGCGTTTTAAAAAATATATAATGAAGCGACGTATTTAATAGTTGCTGATTGTGTAACTGCACGCGTTTTGTAAACAAGCAGTTGTAAGCCATTGTAAGGCAGCAATGTTTCATTTACTATGTCAAAAATCTATCTGTAGAGCAGCTATTAAATGCAAACTTGTGGAACACGAGG
The DNA here is from genome assembly GCF_963082965.1 of Carassius carassius. NCBI lineage: Eukaryota > Metazoa > Chordata > Actinopteri > Cypriniformes > Cyprinidae > Carassius > Carassius carassius. The sequence goes on along the minus strand of NC_081795.1, from coordinate 6,546,540 downwards.
AAACATTTCTGAAACGAAACCCAATGCAGGGAACATGGAGGAGGTCTTTTAACGCTGAACATGTAATATGTCCTTATCACATTGAACTCCCTAAATCTAGTACACTGCTCTCACTCATTTGCATGTGTTTTTTTTTCTTCACAGACTTGCCTTGAATCGAGAGCACTTCCTATAGTTCATCATGTCAAGTACATATGTGACCTCCCTGAAAACCACAGGTTTCCCATGGGAAAGTTCCCCAAAGTCCTGGAGAGTCTGCTCAGAGATCAGGTCATAACAGATAAACAGGTTGGACATGCTTAGTGAATCTGGAACTTATATTAACACATGCATATTTAACAAAGCCAAGCTTAATATACTTTAAATGTCTCTGTCTTATAGGTGTGGGCCCCTAAGATTGCCTCCACTGAGCTTCTGAGACGTGCACATACTGAGGAGTACCTGTCCAACTTTATCAGTGGTAAAATTAGTGAGAAAGATCAGAGGCGAACCGGATTCATGTGGAGTTTTGGTTTAGTGCAACGCTGTAGATATGAAACAGGTATGCGATTTAGTATGTGCTTCAAGTCAAAATTGTGAAGTGAATTGTCTGGGTTATATTTTACTCTAACATCAAAATAAAGTTGCAAAATAAAAACGAAGCCTAATTTGGACATTTCTTAATTTGTATAGTGTTGTTTTACTATTATTCTTATGCTATTATAATATTTATTAATATTCTAAATTAGCTTAACTAATAATATAATTTTTTAACTTACATTTTTTGTTATGTGACTAATTTTATAGATTTGGTTTTGTATATAGATATATATAGACAGATTATATTACAATAATTTTAACCATGACATACATTTAAAATTATACTTTATTTAAAAAAAAATGTTTTAGTATTATTACTAAAATACAGACCTTATTTGTTATGAAAATTATGTCACATTGGAAAAGGCTTGATTTGCATATGCACAAATTTTTTTTTTCTTTTTTTGTTTACATATTGCACTAATATGCAGCTATGGAAGTTTGTAAAACGACAGTGTATTGTTCTGTTTCCCCCCGCCTTGGAGTGTCATGTAATGTATTTCTCTCATGTGAGGTGTGGTCCAGGTGGCACAGTGCTGGCAGCAGAGATCGCCATGCAGAGGGGACTGGCATGCAGTACAGCCGGAGGGACGCATCATGCCTTCCCCAGCTTCGGCTCAGGCTTCTGTCTGCTCAATGACCTGGCTGTGGCCGCCAAACACCTGATGGGTGAGTCCACATCCAGGAGGAGGATTCTCATTGTGGATCTGGATGTACATCAGGTACATGACTTCCAAGGGGTCAGCCTTTAAACCTTTGGTTTTATTTTTGAGGAAGAAATATTTAATAACAGTGGATGAATCATTTACATTTGAAACTGAAAAAAAGAAACTGTTGTACTGACCAAAATGCTGTTGCTTTCCTGAATTCTATATAATATTCATGATACAGTAATGTTTTTTTTTCTCTGTTCACTAGGGTGATGGCACAGCATTCATATTTAAGGATGAACCCGATGTTTTCACCTTCTCAGTGCATTGTGGGAAAAACTTTCCTGTGCGAAAGCAGCAGAGTGACCTGGATGTCAGTTTGGAAGACGGCACTGAAGACAAAGAGTATCTTTCCAAAGGTATTTTCTTTTTACACCTACACAAAACCATAAGCATATCACTTTTTGACTTTTAAATAAATTTTAATAATTTCTATAAATCTCTATTAAAATAATAGTTCATACAAAATTAATATTTGCTGAAATTAGACTCACCCTCAGGCCATCCCAGATGTAGATGAGTTTCTTTCTTCATCAGAACAGAACTGGAGAAATGTAGCATTACATCACTTGCTCACCAATGGATCCTCTGCAGTGAATGGGTGCCGTCAGAATGAGAGTCCAGACAGCTGATAAAAACATCACAGCAATTCATGCAATCCATTCCAGTCCATCAATCAACATCTTGTGAAGTGGAAAGCTATGTTTGTAAGCCACAAATTCATCATCAGGGCATTGTAACTTGACACCCTCTGGCCAAACAAATTAGCATATAATCAATAATAACACTTTCTCCAGTGAATGTCAATCCCGTTGTCCTCTCACATCAATATCCATTGACGTATTTGTTTAAAATTAGTTTTCGCTTGTAAATAGTGTTGATTGTGCATATTTCTCTCCTGATAAAAGATCATTTTACACTGAAAAAGCAACATTATGGACGATATTATGAGGACATTTATTGTATTGCGTATTAACCAGAAGTTATGGTTTGTTAAAAAGGCCTTAATGATGGATTTGTTTTCTATAAACACGCAGCTTTTCACTTCATAAGATGGTAATTGATGGACTGGAGTCGTGTGGATTACTTGTGGGTTATTCTGATGTTTTTATCAGCTGTTAAGATCACTCATTCTGATGGCACCCATTCACTGCAGAGGATGAGCAAGGGATGTAACGCCCCAAATTTTTCCCAAAGAAGAAACAAAGTCATCTACATCTTGGATTGCCTGAGGGTGAGTACATTTTAAGAAATGTTTTGTTTTTGGATGACCTACTCCTTTAAATAAGCCTAGGTGTGGTACTATGTAAAAATGTAATTTCCTGTGCAGTCCAGGAACACCTCCCTTGGTTACTGGAGAGAATCCGACCGGATCTGGTGCTGTATGATTCTGGTGTGGATCCACACTGGGAGGATGAACTTGGAAGACTTCGTCTCACAGATGAAGGTGAATCCTTTCACTCTATTAAGTACATTATATATTGTAAAATCGAAGCAGTATTTTATGTAATTGACCCTTCAATGTCTTTGTGCGTTTTACCCGTCATAGGACTTTACCGGAGGGATCTTTATGTACTTCAGACAGTCATTAAAAAGGGCATTCCTGTGGCAACTGTTATTGGAGGAGGCTATTCCAGAGATATTGATCGACTGGGGCGCAGGCACTCAATAATTCACAGAGCTGCATCAAAGGTGAGCTCACAGAATTCATAATGAAAGTTACATGGTATTTCATGGACCTGCATGAATTGAACACATATTATTAGGTGCCTTTAATCATATTTTTATTGATTTTATCTAATGTTTTTCTCTTGACTGTTTTGCTATGATCCCTTTATATATATATATATATATATATATATATATATATATATATATATATATATATATATATATATAGATAGATAGATTTTTAAAAAAATATATAGTTGGAAAATTGTCAGAAAGTTACATGCTATGCGCTGTTTTTACATGTTGATGTTTTTAAGAAGCAGATTTTGCTTTCATAGTACCGCTTTCTGTCCCAGTCAAATGTAAAAATCAGTATTGCACTTTCAGAGGATTGCTTTTAATGGTTCCCATTTCTGCATTTAGGTTTGGAGAGAACATGGATTTTAACTCAAGAATGAAAATAGACAGCAGGTGCTAAACAATCTAAGATTGTTGGGTACTGAGAAGGACCACATGACCGTTTTACAGTGCCATGATCACTGTGCCATAGCAATTGTATGCAATAGATTTTATGAATAAAAATGCCATATTTATTCAAGCAATCCTTTCAATTCTTGCACTTTTAATATTTATTATTATTAATAATAAATAGGTATTTTACATAGGACAATAATTTACATTATTATAATATTATTATTATTATTAGTAGTAGTAGTAGTATTATACTAAATTAATATAAATTTCAATTTATTTATAAAGCACAATTAAACACAACTACCGTTGACCAATGTGCTGTACAAAGTAAAAACAACAAAACCACAGATAACAACATCAAACCAGGGCAACGTCATCACTCATCATATAGTATAAGACAGATCGAATAAAAAGTTATTTAATATAATTAATTTTCACTAAAAAAAATACATGAATTTGATTTTGAGCCCAGTACCGGTAGATAAAAACAGTGCTTTTATTATACTATTTGTTAATGATAAAAAGTAATTTAAATAATTCATAATAATAAATTTTCTTAGCATATGTTTTAAAAAGTACATATATAAATAGTGTATTGGAGAATTAATTAATAGTGTGCTATTACGCTTTTAGTTTATTATTTAAGAAGAACACATTTAAAGTAAAGTAAGTTTCACTATAAAAGACATGAATTTGCACCAATGGGTCAGATAAAACTAAATATACTGATTTTATTATATTTAAGTCAAAAATACACATAAAAATGGTTCAAGTTTAACGGAAAATTAAAGTCCTTTGTTGTGACATTCTGACATGGTCAAGTTAACACCAATATAAACATACACAATTTACAACAGCAGCACAAACATGTTTCAGCTGTTCAAGTTTTCAAGATGGGAATTCATCATGTGCAGTTGATTAGTTAAAATCTTGTTTAAAAGCTTCAGACCACAACACAAATGCTAAAAGCTTCACACAACACACAGACAAACTCCTGAAGAGTGTCCAATAAGGAAACACTACGTATGTGCTCACATCGTTTGGTTAAAAGATATGCTATGATTCCTGTTTCAGGCAGGCATTGCTTAACAGTGATATCAGTTAAATCAGTTATTTTCAACTGAAAACTAAGACATCACAAAGAATGAATGGAGAGTAAAGCTAAATTTAGTATAGCAAATTTCAATGTAAGACTAGCTTTAGTGTTACAATTTGAACCAACACTGGTCTTGTCAAAGCATCAATACCTTGCTTGTTATTGCCATTGATACTGAATAGCTAATGTTTAATATTAGCTCTCTGGTCCCAAACTTAAAATCTCAAACTAAAACTTTTAGAGACATTAAAACAGAGGTTATAAATTAAAACATTTAAGACATTTAAAATGAGATTTAAACTTTCCAGACTTGGACCTTCTCAGCCACCACGCACCAATTGGCATGGTCCAAGTAAGAGTGCAGAACATGGAGCTCATCAACATGGTTTTGGATCAACTGTGTCAGTTCTCCTTCCCTGAATACATGGTAGTACCTCAGACAAGAGTCCTTCAGCTGTTCACTGCTCTGTCTTTTCAACTCATCGCTTTCCAAAAGAGAAGCTGTGCTATCCTGCCTCTGCAAGGGCTCTTTTAAGCTCGATTTACCATCTACCTCCACGTGTCCTTCAAGAGTTGACTGATCCCTCTGATAGGACACCAAGTCGGGCAGTGGTACTGAGGAACAGTCATGGACAAGCTCCACAGGAGAAGTCTCATTTCCATTCCCAGAACTTCTGTTGTTGTTTTTATGGACCTGGTCATTGGGAACTGAAATGAAGACGTCTTCTTCTAGACTGGTCCTGGAAGAGGATGAAAAAAGGCTGGACATCTTCCTGATGAAACCTCTACTACTAGTTCGCCGGCTTCTGCTTTCCTTCGCTTCATTGACAGGGGTTTGTATAGTGTTGGAAGAGGAACGGGACATGGTCAGGCTGGTGAAGTCCAGCACTGAATCTAAAGATCTGGAGAAGAACCAAAACTTCTGTTGTTTCTGCTTGCTGGGGCCAACTGAGTCACCCTCGTCCACCATGGAGGATGTGCTTTTCACTTTCCTGTGCTTGTTGCTGGAAGCAGTGCCATCGCTGATGCTTTGGGATCCATTGCCTCGCTGTCTTAAGGCGGGAGATAAAGGGGGATTGGGGTTCCAGGGAACAAAGATGTCTTGCTTCTCAAATTTGCGTCTCTTCTGCTCCATGGCCCACACGTAAATCATGATCCGGCCTCCTACACGCAGGGTGCGCGCCATCTCTTTTATTGCTCGGATACGCCGTTCTTTGGTGGACATGTGGTGGATGACTAAGCAATTGAAAGAAGTTATATTCATGGGTCATTGATATACAATCAAGTGATTTCAAGGAACAGTTCAACCCAGAATTAAATTTGTTATTTACCCTATGCAGTCCCATAAAACCTATAATTTTACATGTTATTACGAATATGCATCATTTAGTCAACTATAAAAGCTATATACCTTAATGTATTTTTAATATATAATATAATTGTTAGGTTTTACAAAGTAGAGAATGAATTAGCTTGTTGATATTAAATATTTGTAAATCAATTTAACAATATATCAATAAAATAATATCAAATTAAAAACAAAAATATGCATACTGAAAACATTTGAACTTATTGAATCACACTAAATATAGTTTTAATATAACATACACACACGCATATATATTCATATAAAATAATATATAAAAAATCATTGTTTTCCAATGAAGAAATAAAATTACAGGTTTAAAAACTGGAGTAAGGCAACAGTAACAGTGTCCTTATGTAGAATAAATCTCTGAACAATATAATACCAAAGTCAATGTAGAAAGCCCATCTCATAGTGGTGGGTTGGTTCTTACATTTATTGGGGGCTTTCAGAGTTTTTAAACAATTATGAGACTCTGATATCATCAATAGAGGCACATTAATTTTCTCTCTGAGGATTCACGAGGGGTTGACAGGTGACCCAGCTATACAGCCTGACAACAAATCCTCCCAGACCTCCTCCAAGAAACACTAATCTCCTGTTGCCTAGTAACACCCCTTTGTCCTCCACCTTATAAAGCCTAAATAAACCCATGTAGCCACTCCATTTGAAGTTAATGGCATCACCACCAGCTGATTGAAATTAAATGGTTTGATCATGGTAATACTAGTATGTTAAAGGGGTCGTATGATGCGATTTAAAGTTTTCCTTTCTCTCTGGAGTTCCAAACCCAAATAGATATTCTTTATAAAAGTCAAGACTTGTCCATGCCCTCCTAAAACGCCTTGTTTAAACACGCCCCCACGTCTACATCACTGTGTGGGGCGATTTTCATACAAATTTTCACGCAAAGAAAGAAGACATAAACTTTGATTCTCGCTATAACCGCCGGCACCATGTTGTGGAAATGGTGTTTCGTTGTGAAAGCGAAAATACTTTGTTTGGTTATCCAAAAGAGGACACAACTAGAAATCAGTGGATAAGTTGTATTTACAACACTGTTCCAGAACAGTTCAACCCAAATATTTAGATGTGCGCAACTCGTTTTATGGAGGACTGTTTCCTGTTCCTGGGAGAGAAGACTACAATGCTGGCTTTTCTGACTCACAGTCTGTAAGTATGTTTACATGTGTAAAGGATTTGCCACTGGTGATTAAAACGTGAGTTTTGAGCAGCGGTTCTCAATTCCAGTCCTCCTGCCCCCCTGCTCTGCACATTTCTCTTATGGCTTCAGACGTTTGTTCTATTTGAACGTAAGTGCACTGCGATGTGGACATCACAGGATATTCCGCCATGACTTAATTTGGACAACTTTATAAGTTGATTTTTTTCAATATTTAGAATTCTTGGCCAAATATTGTCAGATTATAAACCATACATCAATGGAAAGCTTATTTATTCAGCTTTCAGATGATGTACAAATCTCAATTTAAAAAAATTGACCCTTATGACCCCTATTAGGTTTTGTGGTCCAGGGTCACATATGACCCCTTTAATGTGGGCGTGTATGCCATTATGAATTGTGCTCCTAAGAATGTACATCTTCATAGATCATTATGCCAATGATCTCATGTCAGAGCCTTTAAACGCACAGTATGGAATTTTTGGCCACCAGGGGTCATCAATCAAAATAATAACATAAGACGTACTTTGATGACGTCGGGAAAGAGCGTAGGCTCATGGGAGTTGTTGTTCATTGGAACACGCGCTCTGTCGCTCCCCACATTCCTCACTCATTTTAACTGAGGCCGGCGACACACTGGATGCATGGCACAAGCGTCTCAGCTGCGTGGCGTGTCAGTTTTTAATTCGGCTCCCATGTTAATAGGTTAGAGCTTGCAGACTGCCTGTGAGACGCGCAGCTCAAGGCGCGCGGAAAACGCGTGCTTGCTAGAAATAGAACCGACGCCTATTTTTCACGCGACACGCACGCGTGTTGGAAGCGTTTACAGGCAAAATATAATTGGAAAATATGTTTATATGTAATTTTGTACACAAATACATATTAATTCATGACATTTTGATGTTTGAAGTCTATAGGTTGACATAAATTCAGATATAAATGTAATTTAAAAAATAAATAAATAATTATCGATTTTCAAATATTGCACCTGTCAAACATCGTCTATTTTGCCGTCAATACTGTTGACGGTGTCCTTTATCAGTAGGCTTTATATTTATGTTCAACATGAAGTATAGATATAAGAAAAAAAAATAAGAGCCTGGTCTGTCAGCGGTCTCCCTTCACCTACAGCAGCAGCAGCAGCAGCCTAGTATTTTGACAATCACGTCTTTTCGAACGGAGAGATATATGAATTATCAGACCCCTATCAAATCAATATTCCATCTAGCTAGTAGTAATATTGATAAAAACAATACATGTTAAAAAAAGCTACTTTATCCAGCTAGATATAGAACAATGTAGATTTACATTATACTCTACATGAGAGCTAGTCCGTCTGCGTTTTACACAAGACATCATCATTTCACAAAATATATGGATAGATATAGTTAGCTGAATGGATGCATACCTGTTTATCAGAATGCAAACATCTCTCTGTAGTTTCAGCTTGTCACGAAGCTCTCTCTATCTTGGAAATGCAACTCCAATATTTACCCGTGTCTCGTTTCTTCTTCGTCCCAAAACCTTCTCAGGTCATTTATTTCACCCGTACGTTTGCGCTTCACAGAACGTGCAGGCAAAGCATAATCATGATCCATAACTAAGTTATTGATTGAGGTATCAATACGAATATAAACAATATAAATATAAAATAATAGTCTCGATCAAGGCTAGCTACTACTTTTTCTTCTTCGTCTCGTCTTTGCTTCTGTTCACCTTTGTATTTGGCGGTTCTGCAGGAAGTTAGATAAACTAGAGGGGTCAAAGTTTATATGACGCCATAGACGGGCGACAAAACGGAAATAAAGAAACGTGCCGTGTCTTCTAATTAAACTATAATTTTCTCCGGATTTTAAAGTTCGTGGAAACTGTCGGGATAATGTAAGTACACAACAAAAAAAAATATAACAGATATAGTGATATCTGCTATTTTTAAAGCAGAAAAATTACATATTGTGCCTTTAATGCAGATGTTGTAATTTTTTCTGTTCCAATACATTCTGCGCAAAAAAAACAACAACAACATGGATGTGCATAAAAGAAAAAAAAAATGTTATTAACATTGTGTGTGAAATAATTTTGACTAGTTTAATGACTAATATTGATGAGAATTGAGACCCATTTTCAAAGAAAAGAAAGACATTTTTTCACAAACAAAGGACTATAATAACTTGATTTTTGTATATAAATCTTTAAAAATATTCTTAAAGTTATGCTGTATTGAGCTGAATCATTCTAGTGAGTCACTGAATCAATATGAACAGTTCTTCACTTATTCACTGAGCTGAAAGTCAATTGTACAACTCACAAAGTTTTTCCTCAGAAGAACTAAAACAATAGTGGAATCATTAAAGGAGTCATGACCCACAATTTGCACTTTTCCACGAGAATCAATGTATGTTATGATTGCCCAACGTTTATACACTGGCCGGGAAGCCGATATTTAATAATGAAGCGTTTGTTTACCTCAGGGTTTGTAAAATAGCCCACGTGCACGCGCACTCAAATACGAGACTTTGATTTCTTCCCCGTCTTGACGTCAAGACGGGGCAGGATATACCATATATGGACACCGCAGCAGGAAGCTCGCCCTTCCCCTCTCCCCCTTATATTCAGTCGAGAAAGGCGCTGGAACTAGTGCACACGTGAGTTGCTCTGTGGTTGACTGCCAGAATCAACATGTAAATGTGTTTTCTCTACCAAGAATGGACCTAGCTATCAGAGACCAGTGGATTAAATTCATTTTTAATGAAGCGGTTCCTTCAACCCTTCCCACTGGCTTATCGTTACGTGTTTGTGCTAAACAAATCAAAACAAAACGCTGAAATCCTTTACAAATTTGGGGCTATATCAGGTGAAGTTGGCATCGAAGCTCGGGAGAAGCGCCATTCCAACAAAATTGCATGCAATTGAAACGGTAAGACTGTGTTTTTTATTGCTCTACTGTGTGTAACAAACAGCATCTAACTGCTAATGCGGCTATTGTATGCTGCTATTGCGTCTGTCACTAGACAAATAAACGAAAGACTCGTGGTGAAGTAATTATTTATGTTCCCTGTAAACTGACTGCAAAAACGGACTTTTGACTGCATTATAATGATTTCTTAATTCAAAATATGAACAAGATTGCGTAGGTTGATGTGTTCGGAGAATTTGCCAGTTAATAGCAGAGGTGGGTAGTAACGAGTTACATTTACTTGGTTACATTTACTTGAGTAATTTTTTGGGGTAACGAATACTTTTCTGAGTATATTTAAAGATGGGTACTTTATACTCTTACTTGAGTAAATTTTGGGGGAAAAATCTGTACTTTTACTTCGTTACTGTGGGCGACGCTCCTCTCGTTACTTTATCTTAATGCAATAAATGTTACAATGCTTCAGTTTATTCCAAACGCGACGTCTACTTTTCTCTGGGCAATGAGCGATGCCCATTCGCGAATGATTCATTCTTTTGAGTAAATTCTGTTCAAAGGCTTGATCAAACCAATTGGCAAAAGAGTGAATTGGTTCATGAATCAGTTTGAATGAGTCGTTCAGTTCCCTGCCGCACGCGCTGAGCGTCTGAAGTGGTTCACTCGGAGTTGTAACGTTTAAGAACAGAAAGAGCGTTGAAAACGTGACTGGAACTGCACTGAATTGAAATCTGCAAAGGTTATTATTTGCTAGCGATGGAGATCCTTATTAGATGAACACCGCGTGTGCTGTCTACTGTTTAACAGGTAATAACTTGGGCTACATTCGATTACAGTACACGATACCACTGTGACATTAGTTTGTTGTACGTGTGTGGCTTATAACAGAGGGGAGTCAAGTTGAATGCAGCTTCCAAAAGACAAAAAAACAGCCGATTAAGATTTTATTAATTTTAATACAATCACACTGGTGCAAGTACGTTCAGCGAGTCATATTATCAGCTGCTAAATTCAGATCTGTGATTGCTTGCTGGCGCTTAGCCAGAGATAGATGCGTTTATACAGCGCTGCGCATTATAACCAATCACACATGATTCTTTTGAGCTTATTAAAGCATTGGCCAATCAGAGGCGTTCAGATGAGTCATCGCTAAAATGTGCTTCCTTCACTCGCTCACTGACTGGAGACCTCTTTCTGGCGAATTCTCTCGCAGGAACAACAAAGTGCAGATGTGTTTACGAATCTTTAATTAAGATATTGATTTCACAGTGTTAACAGTTTCAGTGATTTTAATGGGAGTTTCTGAGAGTGATTGAAATCTAGACTGTCAGTGAAAATGATCTTTAATAATGTAAATGTTATTTGCTCTCTTTCTGAACAATGAAAGATTAGTAGCAATATTTATATCACATTAACTTTCAATGTTAAATTCACATTTAATATAAAGTCAGTCGTATTAAAAATATGTTATGGCATGACACCTATATCTGTTACTTAAGTAAACAGACAGGGTTTTATAATAAATTACATAAATTGGAGTAAAGGCTGATGAAATATATACATTTATACAAGCACACATACATTACATACATTTTATCTATATATCTAAATAAAAATAGGCTCAGTATATATGACCCAAAGTAACTAGTAACTAACTACCTGAGTAGATTTTTTATCCGATACTCTTTTACTCTTACACAAGTAACTATTCAAGACTAGTACTTTTACTTTTACTTGAGTACAGTTTTTGGGTACTCTACCCACCTCTGGTTAATAGTAACATTTAAAGCCCCTTAAGTGAACGAAATGACTCGAAAAAAGATTTGTTCATTTTGATGAACGAGCTTGAACAAGAGAGTCTGGCGTTGCCAGATTGGGTGTTTTTCCGCTACATATTAAGGCCGGTTTACGGTGTGTTTTAGGTGTGATTTCGCCTAGAAGGCTTTATAGAAATCTGGCATCCTACTGAACGAAGTTAAACTGAGAGAGAGTGTGGCGTTCACAGACACCAGAATGAACGACTTCACAGTAACGTTCATCAGGCAGTAATGCGGTACGTTCAGTTCATGTTCGCCCAAAATATGAACGAGTTCATGAATTATCGTTCAATGAACGCGTCCAGGCACAACTCTGGCGGGAGTATTAGCTTCGAGGTATGGGGAATGGCTGCTAACGTACTTTGCAAAAAACAAATGACTGAGATCATCATGAATTCGGTTATTGTTTATTTGTTGCCTAACGCTTATATATGAGGCGCCGTCTAGTTTGTGTGTGTGTGCTGTGCTCGTCTTATATTTGTGTGTGTGTGCTGTGCTCGTGTCTCATATGAGTAACGTTATGTGCGTGAGTTCATATACATGTATGTGTGACTAGTACTTAGTATATATGCAAGCGTGTTTCATATGTGTGCGTGAATGAAGTTTGATTTAAGCCCTAAACGGCGCCTCATATTTATACACTGGCCGGGAAGCCGGTCGCGCTCATTCACAACTTGCGCCATGATGTCAGTTTGTAATGATATGCTAAAGCGTTACCTGCGTTGTCAACCCCCCCCCCCTTCCTGCAACCAATCAACGCGCCCCTCATTTGCATTATTATAATGACCGTCCACGACAGCCAAAATATCGCATCAGATCTCGCGAGACAATAATGCCTACAGAAATAAGGGTCTGAGGAGCTCTGTGTTTATTTTTTTCCACTTTTCTTTTTTAGAAGGGCCTGAAAGACTATAATACAGCAGTAGGTATCCAAGGTAATACGAGGGTATGACTCCTTTAAGGAACTGAATCATTAAGTGGAATCTGACTACAGAATGAAACAATGTCAGGGTTATTAAAGTTAATGAAAATTGTATTATTTTGATTAAAATAAAAAAATATTTTAGTTACTTGTCCAAGTAATATTTGTAATTTTCACTTAGTGTACTTATTTATCTTAATATACTAAAATAACTAAAACTTCAATAAAAATGAATTAAAATTATAAAGGCCTTTAAAAATTAACTAATAAAAATGACAAAATTATGAATGCTAAAATGTTTGACTATGCATTACCTGCAATACTTGTATACAATAAATTATATGAATAAATGTAGTCAAGAAATGTGTGTGTGTGTGTGTGTGTGTCCTCGGTTTAAGTATAAATAATTTGTAAATATATAGTGTAATTGTTGGATTGTACAAAGTGGAGAATTAATTTCTAGTCTGTTGATTTTACATTTTTGTCTCAGTATCTATGGTGATGATGATGAAGATGATTATGAATCAGGTAAAAACTTTGAAATAGTTTTATAATAACCTTTCATATTTTATATAAAATTGTATATTATATAACCACTGAAGTTTATTATTATTATTACTGAAATAATCATTATTGTTAAAATAATCATTAATGTAATATTTAAGTTACTGATTTGTTAAATGGAATCTAAATGAGAATCAGAATGAATCCATCCAAATGTTTTAGAATATTTCTTTGATGCTTTACCTGCGATGGAGAGCACTGCATCAAAACAGCCGTCTCTGTAGGGCAAACGCAGGCCATCGCAAAGCTGCACCTCGTGACCTCGACTCCACGCGGAGTCCACCAACGGCCGACACACGTCACAGCCCAACTTAAAGATATCCTCATTGATGTGTAGATATTTGCCATTGCCACATCCTGCAATAATAAAAAAAAATAATCGGTGCATGTCATAAAAATTGATTTTCCCTCATGGATGATTAACTGGGCTGTTTTTCATTGCGTTCTGTAATAACTTTAATATGAATAAACGCATTTCCTTTCGGTAAATGCTGTCAGCTTAGTCTGTATGTGATAACGGGCCATTAAGTTTTTCCAAGCAAATGAATAAAGACAATATTACATGGGTTTCTTTTCAGCAGTGCAAATCTTCAGATAAAAATGTGGCAATGGTTGTTTACAGAGAAAGCGTGACTTTGATCTTGCCATTCTGAGAGATTTAGTCCTCTATTCGAGACATTAAAGACAGAAGATGAAGCATTACCGACATCAGCCACAATGCTGCCGGGCTCCTGCTCTAGCAGGAACTGTTTGACCTTGGGCCAAGCTTTGTAGCGGCTGTCGTTGAAGTAGGGTGCGATCCTCTCGTACACGCTGTGAACATGGTCTCTCTCCAGATGGCTGGCAGCCTCGTCCATGCTGCTCTCTATTAAACCCCACGGAGCATCTTCACCACTTCAGCCAGACAGAGAGGGGAACAGAGGAGGAGAGGAGAGACATGACATGAGACCTAAAGATTGAGTCACCCTCTGCTTAATGCTTTGGTTCCACATCCATTTCTAAAATAAAAATAAAAATGAATTCAGTATGCCATTTTGGTTGGTTGTCTCTATACAGCAGTAAGAGCTTGGAGAATATACCTGGGTAAATAAAATGGGGCCCTTTTTCATTGTTATAATAATTTCATTCATTCTATAATTTAAATAACAAATGTAAAACAGTTTAACTTTTTAAGTTATGGAAATGTTATACATTTTATTTCAAACCATTGTAACAATAGTTTGAATCATGACCAGACAGGATGCCAATTTTGGGAGAAATGTCCTAAAAGTCAAAATAATAAAAATGTGCCAAAGAATAATATAAATTAATTAATAAATATATATATATATTAAATTATTATATACACACACATTATATTTTTTTATATTATTATATATTTATACGTTTTATTAAGAATTATATGTAATAATTATAATTTCTATTTATACAATTAATATTAATATATTTTATACATAAGATTTGGGCTAAAAATGCTTAATTGTCATTAAAATATTAATAAAATAATATATATATATATATATATATATATATATATATATATATATATATATATATATATATATATATATATATTTTTTTTTTTTTTTTTTTTATATTTAAGTAAAAAAATTTATTTTAGTGAAATAAGTGGAACATAAATTATATTTATTATTTCAAAACAAATAAATGTATATAGTAAATGTTTAACTAAATGTAAAAACAGAAATGGTTCATTGGCATATTCAAAAAATAATTATAATATATATAAAAATTCTATAAAAATCTATAAAAATTCTCAAAACTGTGCTGCCACCTATGATCTTCAAAGTCTTCAAAGAGCTTCAAAGTCTCGGATGTCATATAACAGCTACTCTTGAAACTAAACGCATCAGTTTTACAGGTTTTGCTTTCTTTACTTATTGTCAAGTGTAAGACCTATAACACCACTAATTGCATTTCAACTGGTTGAGTTGTTGAGAACTGAAGTCATAGATCAATAAGAGAACATTTCGAAGCAAGTCCACATTCGATGCTGATCTACTCTCCTGCATTCAAACGACAATGTTCAGTCAATACCCTCATGGTCCGGCCAACAAATCAATGAGACTTTCATGTTCCATGTCAGATGTGTTTAGACAAGTCTGCAAACTATGAATGTAATACAATGATCATTTGATCCTATTTTCACTATTACTAAACAAATGACCAGAATCCATAAAGTGTGGTTTTTGGTTGTATAACAATTGCATTGTGAATGAGCAACTGACCTTTTGGGATATTACAATGAAAACAAGATTATCTTGTTAATTCATAATGCCACTGTGGTTTGGAAATGTAGTGTACTAGCTGTTATGTGAAAACAAAAAGGTTCTTCAGTTGAAATACATGTAGCCCTAAATTGGAAACTCCACAACTGAAATCCAGATGAGCCATGAGAGACAACACAGCAGAGCATGACAATGTTCACAGTATCCAAAGAAATTATGTGTGCTCTCAGCTATATGCATTGTTTTTAGTAAACTGCTTGTAAAATCCATTTCTCAGCATCCAATCAATTCCAGATGGTCATGCAAAAGGTTATTATGGCCATTTGTGGTCACAAAACATTCAATTGATCCTTTCTGGAAATTAAATGCAATAATAAATTACTGCAAGGGCTGCATTCACATAGATTCTCTCTCCATGGCAAATTATCCTCACCACAATTGTTTTCTGAGAAGTCATTTTAGACTTGCACCGACCCTCTGGCCTTGAGTGTCTATTCAACAAGCAAGCAATATTAAAGGTCGTCCAGCCTGCACTGCATCAAATAAAGAGATAGCGGACGGTGTCCTTAGAAATGTCATCTAACTGAAAGATGTCAACTGCCTGGTGTCGCTCCAACATACCTTTAAAAAATATTAAACCTCGGTGAATATCAAAAATCGTGACTTTCTCGAGGCTTTCTGTTTTGAGCGTTGCGACTTCATCACCCTTCTGACCCTGCAGTCAGCTCCATATACTGTTGAGATCTCTGAGGGTCCCTCATTACGAGACTATTTTAAGATCACACCCGCTGACAGAAGGATGGGAGAGATGCGCTACAGCGTCATCACATTGCACAGCCCTAAAGAGACTCAGATTGCATCCGACTGTCCCTCCAATTCATTAAAATGCTCATCTCAACAGGCGTTATGTAAGCAACTGCAAGCTGGATGTTGTGAGAATACGGAACAGCAGCATCTAAATTTAGAAACAAACAATACCCACCAGACCACTATTCTCTTACAGAGAAACACCAGGTCTGGTTCAGTACTAATGGAAACATGGAATGAACGATAAAGGGTTTCACTGTTTAGTATATATCTGTTGATAGATTTACTACTCCATGCAAGTATCCCATAACAGATACAGTACATTTTTAGCATTTCTTATTTCTATAAGAACTTGGTATTAGTATAATATGCAGCAGACTAGTGTGTGTGTGTGTGTGTTATAGATAGATAGATAGATAGATAAAATGATTTTAGTTTGACCATTTGATTTATTATGAGCACTGAATCATAAACTTAATTATGACATGCTAATACTGGGTTGATCATGGAAATTAAATATCAAATAAAATTATTTTTTTATACAATTCATGCTTCCCCGAATGAATAAATCAAAATTGCATTCGAAAATTTGAGATCTCATTTGAACAGTTGTTTTGGGAATTTGATGATTAGACATTTTAATTATTATTATTATTTGTTAGGAAAAGACCTCCACAGACTGATGCACATAAACAACATATATAGCCTACACGTGTGCTAGTGTATATGATCTCAGTTAGTAACAGGAAATACTTGTTCATTCATTCATGTTTCTCGGGAATCACTACACTATGAGGCACATCCTGTTGATCTTGATGTATAAAAAGTTTAAAACGCCAACAGAAAATTCTTCAGAGATGGTATCTTCATAACATGCATTTCACACATCTGCGTAACTGATTACTCCACGTGCAAACTACACACAGAACTCATTCAGCGTTATGCGGTACACATCAATGTAACCTTATGTGTTCCAATTGAAAGTTTTATCTTATGTTTATTTGCAACACAAGAAACAGCGTCGTATACATCCTATAAATCAAACCTACCTTTCCTCTCTCTCAAGGCTGCAGTCGTGGAGACATCAAATCCGACGGGAGGTTGTTTGTTTAATTGGCGGCATTACATTAATGTTAATGTAAAAGACGGCGATAAAACATCAACACCACACACTGACTGTGTGCAATAGACCGGCTCAGGACGCACACTGGGGATGTGTTAATAAATACATGCTCACTACAGTCGACCCCTAGTCTGGTGTGATGTTCGGTTTTCGAACGAAGAATTATTTTGAGCCGGTTCTTTTTGATGACTCGTTCGAACCGATTCTCAATCGATTCATTAATCTCTCAAGAGTATTTTAGAAGCAAACTTTTTACAGTCTATGGTCAAAATAGAGAGATGTGTATCTGACGTATATGCTGAAGACTTAAAAACGCAGCTTTTGGCATAATATTTTCAAGCAGATTTTAAAACAGTTCACGACCTCCATCAGACTGGATGAATAACTACTAAACTACTAGCTCATTATTAAACTTAGACAAAAACGGGGATTAAACTGTGAATGCCACACGCGAGACTTCAGGAAAAACTGTAATGAACCAAACGAGTCGAAACAGTTCAACAATCCGTTCGAAAGAATCGACTCGCTTAGACCAATCTGATTTCCCTATGTAACTAGACGGTCGAGTGAATTTAATGAAGGCGCAGGGAACATAAAAGGGCTAGTGTGCGGCGTAACGTCCGCCACTCCGATTGGTCGGCACAGGCACGTGACCCCAATACAATAAACACATCCTGGCACATGGCCAACGATTGAGGCTAAGAAGGATTTCCATTTGATTCAGACTTTAATTACAGCGTGATATGCGAGACAAAGGAGCAGGGTGTTAATAGTTTAACAAAATCCCACAGTGACTTGTAAAAGATGACAGAACAATAGATAGATTTCTAATGTAGATTTTTTTACCGAAATAAAAAAACTATAGCTTCTAAATCACTCCAAGAATACCGACAAGTGTGTAAATGGTCGTTAAGAATTTTTGCTTAGACCAACACTGAATTGTTTGTCATATTTCTCAGTTCCAGTTGTTGGCACTACGTAGAGTTTTTCCATAGTGTGGGCGTGTATGAAAACATGCAAATTACTGCTCTCCACAAAGCTGGTATAATAGTACAAAAACTGCTTCGTGTTGCTCAGTTGAATGCAGTCTAATGGATTTCCAGTTTTGAAAGTAAATGATACAGCAGCTAGTCAGCAGATGGTGGACCCAAAGAGAGTGCTGCATCTTACAAAAATATGTTGTTAAGTGATCATTCATAACCAAATGTTATCAAACTTGAAATGATGTTTGCAGATTTATAAAACAATGGCAAGGATGAGGAAAGCACAATATCCATATCCAGCCATCAGTCATGAGATATTAAGTGCACTCGAATGGATTGAAGCCGTTTTTGCCTGTAAAGAATGTATTGCATGAGAAACTGAGCCAGATTTGTTTAAATCTTTAGTACATATAGATCCTGTAGACCTTCAGATATATACATGTCTTTGTTTAATCACCTCAGTCATCAGTAAAGTCCGGACTCCAACTGGATCTTCTGGACAGATTTGAAAACCGTGAAATTAACATTATGAGGACTGATCATGTAGTTTATTTTAGATGTTTGACTAGCATTATCATTACAAATAAAACATTTCACATGACTAACATTTCTCCAAACTATGAATGGATTAATTGATGCAAAAAGTATTTTCATATTTTTAAAAAGTCAAAATTAGTACTCTAATGGTGGGTGGTAAAATGTAACTAAATTAAGAGAATATTTCACTAAATATACACCTTAATGTATATCACAAATGCATATATACATGAAAATACATCGCTGCCTTTATATTTTATAAAGTTGATTTGTCAAAAGGGAATCCTAATATTTTGAGGTCTTTTGCATCAAATGTTTGAAAACCCCTGGTTAAACGAACACATTGCCAATAACAAATATGCAAGTTATTTATACAGAATATTTTATTGGTTCAGCAGACTGAAAAACTGATTTGGGTGGTGGGGGAGAATCTTCAATAGTTTCCCAACACAGCTAATATTAAAAACCAATGCTCTGTACCATCTCCTCCCGGTTTCAAACTGAGAAAATCAATACTGGGCTGTAAAATGTAACAAATACGTGAATTTATCATCAGACCAGTGTTCCTTTTATCTGCAGAGGCACATTTGCACATGCACAACCATATACACACAGAATTACACAAATGAGAAGGGTTAAAAAAGGAAAGGATAAAATGACGAACAAATAAAAAAGGGAACTATAAAATGGTTATTCATGTAGCACAGTACAGAATGATATACAGAAGACACACGGGACACGCAGTACTGCTAAAAGTTTCGTTTTTTTTTTTTCCTTTACTTGGACACATCAGCTGGAGCAATATATTTAAAGCTGGAGGTAAAAGCTATACAAGTTGTCTCCCTAACCTTGGGTGGGGGAAAGTAAGAGCCTGAAAACTATTTACACTTTCTTTCTCATATGTTTAAGATCACATGGTCGGCACACATAACAATGGAAACGAACCACGAGTCATGGTGGATAGATGGGGCAGAAGCATACGGCAGTAAAAGACGGCAAAATACAGCTGAAGCAGATGCATGGCTCCAAAAAGTCCAAACTTTCCAGAAGTTCACTCCTCTCATGGGGACTTTTTCCTTAAGTATAGCAATCTCCAATCAATCTTGCATTTTGTCTCTGTAAGCACTCATCTTCGGTCTCTTCTCCCCACCTTTCGTCGCACCTACAAAAACATATTAGCACATATACTCAGAACTTTCAAGATTTCTTACTAATTTTTTTTTTTTTTTCCCTGGTCATTCATGATTACAAGATAAAGATAAAAAAATAAAATTAAAACTTTTTAAACATTTCTGCATTTAAGTAATATTTAAATTGATGATTTTCAAGCTCTTAGCTGAATGAATTTTTATGACTTTAGATCACTCATGTTTATAAGAAAGATTTTTTTTAACCTTCATTCAGATTTTTGGAAAAGATTTCTACATAGAAATAATATAATTTAAACTATTATTATACTTGAATGTATCATATTTTCTGTCCATTTAATTTTTATGACATTCCATCATTATTACTACCTACATACATACAGTACAGACCAAAAGTTTGATCACACCTTCTCATTCAAAGAGTTTTCTTTATTTTCATGACTATGAAAATTGTAGAGTCACACTGAAGGCATCAAGGGATATTTGACCAAGAAGGAGAGTGATGGGGTGCTGCGCCAGATGACCTGGCCTCCACAGTCACCGGACCTGAACCCAATCGAGATGGTTTAGGGGTGAGCTGGACCGCAGACATTAGGCAAAAGGGCCAACAAGTGCTAAGCATCTCTCGAGGAACTCCTTCAAGACTGTTGGAAGACCATTTCAGGTGACTACCTCTTGAAGCTCATCAAGAGAATGCCAAGAGTGTGCAAAGCAGTAATCAAAGCAAAAGGTGGCTACTTTGAAGAACCTAGAATATTACATATTTTCAGTTGTTTCACACTTTTTTGTTATGTATATAATTCCACATGTGTTAATTCATAGTTTTGATGCCTTCAGTGTGAATCTACAATTTTCATAGTCATGAAAATAAAGAAAACTCTTTGAATGAGAAGGTGTGTCCAAACTTTTGGTCTGTACTGTACATACATACATACATATACATACATACATATATATTTTTTTCCCCACAAAGTTAAACATTGTGATGGATGATGACATCAGCGGGTGCGAGTGGGGTGGACTGGGGGAAGTGTGCCCAAAGCATCAATCCTTATAAGGGAAAACAACTAACGATTCCAAACACCGTGTCTACACCAGACGCGAACGGTGTGACAAAATACAATAGAACCACTGATCTGTAATAGAGATTCATTATATATAGATCAGTCAATAGAACTCAGTCTAATCAGTGATGCTGTCTACACTTGAAGCGGCACGATACCACAAATACCTGACTGTAAACTGCTGCCGCATTCTATTTATGACATGCTGACACTCAATTCAAATGATTTTCACAAGGTCCCTTTGTGGCGTCCATCGTAGACAGTCTTTAGCTGATGCAGCACGGTGCCACATGACAACTTTCGAGTCTGGAGTAGACACGACTTAAGGAGAAATGACCGAGGATGATGGTGAAAGATTTACAGATCCTCTGTACCACTGACAAACATATAATCTTAATGTGTGTTAAGAGTTTCAGGAGAAAGGAAACTCACTTTAGGTGAAGAGTCCATTGCCTCATCCTCTTCTTCCTCACTCTGCTGGGCTATGCCCATCTCCTCTTCAGACTCCTCTTCCTGGTTCGCAGCAGCTCTTGATCTCCCACCGCTAAAACAGATTGTATGAGTCAGAAAAAACCCATGAAACAGACCTAGTCACATGTATATACTCCAGTCAGCATCAAGGGTAAATGCCAGAAAGCTTTTAGCAACATGAGTCTTTGTACCTGGCTTTCTTAGCTGCTGTCTGTGACTTTGGAGGTCGTCCTCTTCTTTTCTGAGGTGTGGATTCCACAGAATCGCTGGTGGTATCTGCCTCTCCTCTGCGAAAAACCATTTCAAATTCACATGTTAAGAATAAAGGGATTGTGGGTATTCAGTAAGTTTAGTACCAGTTCACCTATAAGGTCATATATATGTATGACCTTAATATATACACACACACACACACACATATACATACACATGAGGAAGAATACAAGAGCATACAGGCAGCCACTCACCTTGGTTTACGTCCTCTTCTGCCTTTGGGCTTCACCTCCATATTTTCACTGCCTGCATCATCCTCATCGTCCTCCTCTTCCTCCAGATCTTCCTCATTTTCTTCATCTGCAGGTGGAGCAGTCTTCCTGCGACCCCTCCTGCCCTTGCTGGGCGTCTCGTCCTTTGAGGCTGCTGATTTGGGGGGCCGTCCTCGTCGCCCTTTCTTGGGTGGACTGTTCTGTTCATCTTCGGTCTCCATGGTGGCCTCTGCCATGCTGCCGTCTTCGCCCCACTGATCCTCGGCATCATCAGTGCTCGTGTTGGCTGCTTTCTTTCGGCCCCGTTTGGGCTTGGACTCCTGGCCCTTGTCATCCTGGTTGGCTGCAGCACCCCGCTTGCGCCCCCTGCTGGGCTTTTCTGTCTCAGATGGGCTCTTCATTGAAATGTCTTCATTCTCACTGTGGTCCACATCAGCAGAGTCCAGCCTGGGTTGAAAAAAATATTTAGGTTGTAATATTTAATATTTAGGTTGTAGCATACGCAAAACTTACCGGCATGGTGCCAAAGTTACTTTGGGTGGTTGCTATGGTACCATATTCTTGCTAAACAGTCAACTCTTTTATTATATATGTATATGTGTGTGTGTCTCATACAGTCGTGGCCAAAAGTTTTAAGAATTACATAAATTTTAGTTTTCAAAAAGTTTGCTGCTAAACTGCTTTTAGATCTTTGTTTCAGTTGTTTCTGTGATGTACTGAAATATAATTACAAGCACTTAATACGTTTCAAAGGCTTTTATCGACAATTACATGACATTTATCCAAAGAGTCAGTATTTGCAGTGTTGGCCCTTCTTTTTCAGGACCTCTGCAATTCGACTGGGCATGCTCTCAATCAACTTCTGGGCCAAATCCTGACTGATAGCATCCCATTCTTTCATAATCACTTCTTGGAGTGTGTCAGAATTAGTGGGTTTTTGTTTGTCCACCTGCCTCTTGAGGATTGACCACAAGTTCTCAATGGGTTTAAGATCTGGGGAGTTTCCAGGCCATGGACCCATCATTTCAACATTCTGGTCCCCGAGCCACTTAGTTATCACTTTTGCCTTATGGCACAGTGCTCCATCGTGCTGGAAAATGCATTGTTCTTCACCAAACTGTTGTTGGATTGTTGGAAGAAGTTGCTGTTGGAGGGTGTTTTGGTACCATTCTTTATTCATGGCTGTGTTTTCGGGCAGAATTGTGAGTGAGCCCACTCCCTTGGATGAGAAGCAACCCCACACATGAATGGTGTCAGGATGCTTTACTGTTGGCATGACACAGGACTGATGGTAGCGCTTACCTTTTCTTCTCCGGACAAGCCTTTTTCCAGATGCCCCAAACAATCGGAAAGGGGCTTCATCTGAGAATATGACTTTGCCCCAGTCCTCAGCAGTCCATTCACTATACTTTCTGCAGAAGATCAATCTGTCCCTGATGTTTTTTTTGGAGAGAAGTGGCTTCTTCGCTGCCCTTCTTGACACCAGGCCATCTTCCAAAAGTCTTCGCCTCACTGTGCGTGCAGATGTGCTCACACCTGCCTGCTGTCATTTCTGAGCAAGCTCTGCACTGGTGGCACTCCGATCCCGCAGCTGAATCCTCTTTAGGAGACGATCCTCGCGCTTGCTGGACTTTCTTGGATGCCCTGAAGCCTTCTTTACAAGAATTGAACCTCTTTCCTTGAAGTTCTTGATGATCCTATAAATTGTTGATTTAGGTGCAATCTTAGTAGCCACAATATCCTTGCCTGTGAAGCCATTTTTATGCAACGCAATGATGGCTGCACGCGTTTCTTTGCAGGTCACCATGGTAAACAATGGAAGAACAATGATTTTAAGCATCACCCTCCTTTTAACATGTCAAGTCTGCCATTCTAACCCAATCAGCCTGACATAATGATCTCCAGCCTTGTGCTCGTCAACATTCTCACCTGAGTTAACAAGATGATTACTGAAATGATCTCAGCAGGTCCTTTAATGACAGCAATGAAATGCAGTGGAAAGGGTTTTTTGAGATTAAGTTAATTTTCATGACAAAGAAGGACTATGCAATTCATCTGATTACTCTTCATAACATTCTGGATAATATGCAAATTGCTATTATAAAAACTTAAGCAGCAACTTTTCCAATTTCCAATATTTATGTAATTCTCAAAACTTTTGGCCACGACTATATATACACACACACACATATTTAGTACAAATAATTTAAAATGTTTTTTTATAGATATTATTATACTAATACTTTGTACTAATACTATATGTAACAATGTATTGAAATAGATTAATAAAATTTGCAATTAATATAAGTAATATATATATAAAAAAGAGAAGTAATTTTTCATTTGTTTGTCTTTGAATATAAAGACACCTATGAGTTTTGCTTTATAAATGAATAAAATAATAAAGAGATTAAAAGTCTTGAGGGATGCCATGAGTCATCTCAACGCCATCAAGCAGTACATCCCCCAAGTGCTATTTCAATGTGGCACAGGTAAAAGAAAACTGAAATCATTGTGCTTTCGTGACGCTGATCCATGAAACACTCCATTCAAAAGAATTTCAATGACACCTATTCGGAGATAACCATTGCACACCTATCCTCCCTGCTTTCACTCGAGCAGGGATGTTGAAAGGCGGGATGATTACTGAGCACTGTGGCCTCAAAAGAGCCTGTTTAGTCCACAGTTGGAGGCATGACAATATTACAGTCCGAGGAGAAGCAGTGTGTCTCATGTTATTTATAATGCTTGTGTGTTCATACTCACCACCATTGGTTTAATGGGACATCTGGAACAAATTTATGCTGCTGAACAGATAAAGCTACAAATATGTTGTTTTTAGGGATGTGCTAAACTACATATTTTCCAAAGCGGCACACAGATTAGTGTGAAAGCCATCTCTAGCCATGACATTGTTTTTCAATATAGCAACAGTGAGGCCGGATTACTGAACATCTCATTCAAGTTGGTTATTACTTTATGGGTTTACCCAAATTACTAAGCATTCATAAAACCTCATGAAAATACTTTATATAACTATTTATAAACTAAAATAAAAAATTTGAGATAAACCATAAATTTGCTTAAAAGAACAAAAAAAAGGACCTATAACCACTTTTGTACAATTTACATGCAAATGTAAACTTGAGGAAAATTTCTTGAAACACAGTGTAATCATCCATATACACTACTGTTCGAAGGCTTTTTTTAAATGTTTTTAAAAGATGTCTCCCATACTCACCAATGCATTTATTTATTTGATCAAAAATACAGTAATATCACAATTTTAAAATAACTATTTAAATATATTTTTAAATGTTAATATTTCCTGTGATGGTAAAGCTGAATTTTCAGCATCATTACTACAGTCTTTAGTGTCTCATGATCCTCCAGAAATCATTCTAATATACTGATTTGCTGTGCAAGAAACATTTAATATTATTGTGGAAAAGTTGTGAAACAATAAAAAAATAAAAATAGCAGCACTGATCTGAAACTGAATTTTTTTTTAACTGCGTTTAATGAATAAATGTGTTTAATGTCACATCAACTGAATGAGTCCTTGTTGAATATGATTTTATTTAACAAATCTTACTCTTAACTTTAAAATGGTAGTGTACATGAATGAGCTCACATGTATGTGGGTTTGTGACACTAACCGTCCTTTACTGCGGCCAGGGGAGCTGGGGTTGGAGTTACTGCTGGCATTGCTCATGGTCTCCATGCGAGATAGTTTGGTCTGCAGTTTTCCTGTGGCGGACAAGGGCTTGTTCACGGCTCCCAGCACATTTGCTGCCTTGGGCTGCAGAGAAAATCAAGCAGTCAATTTCACAGTCCTGTTAGACCCAAGAAGGCTAAAAGCACAGAATAGAGGGCAAATACATACCTTTCCTGGGGTAAAGAATGACTTCATCTCAGCAGGCAGATAGTTTTTTGTGTTACTGAAATTCTGAAAGATAATTTTTTTTTTATTCAGATGTCAAATCTGTAAATGGAGTTTGTGCCCACAGCAGGGCTTCCACACCTACTGACCAATCACTTTCTATGATTTCTGACTAGATCAAGACTTCAATATTTTATTTTTCTTAAGAAAATTGTATAAACACTACAGACATTATGTATACATAATGATACATAAATAAAAAGCTGCTGTTCATGGGAGCCCTGCAGCAGTCCAACAAAGGAAATAGTTAAGCACCTTGTCCGGTTGTGTGAAGTAGCGCGCAGGCAGTACAGGATCTTTAGGTGACTCTAGACTGTATGTGGTACTTTTGGAGATGACAATGTTCATGGCTACATCACACACTGTGTACAATTTCTGCAGGAGGGAGGGAGGGAGGGAGGGAGAGAGATAGAGAGAGAGAGAGAGAAGCTAGGGGTAGGTAAGATGTTAATGTTAAATGTTTCTGAAATAAGCTTGCATTAATATGGTCAAAAATACAGTGAAAACAGTAATAGTGAAATGTTTTATTTTTATATATTTTAAAATGTAATTTATTTCTGTGATGATGGCTAATTTTTAGCCATGTAATCAATGTTGAAAACATTGTGCTGCTTTTTTGTGGAAACCTTTGAAAAGAAAGGAGTATTTGAATAGAAAGTTTAAAAGAACACCATTTATTTTAAATAGAATTGTATAATCTTATAAGAGATTTCTGTCACTTTTGATCAATTTAATGCCTTCCTTCCAGAATAAAAAGTATTGATTCATTTTATATAATCATTTAAAAATCCCTAGATATGTTGTTAGTTAGAACAACTTTTGAATAACCATATAAGAAAAACAAAGCATCACTCTAAAACCAGACGGACCTCATTAATTTTAGGATCATCCGGACACTGTCCATCTTTTGTCTGTTTTATGTTTTCCACCATTTTCCTGATAAATGCATGGCTGTTGTTTTCATTTTTGGCCATTAGGATCTCCAAAACAAACCACAAAGCCCTGAAGGAAAAGGAAAGATATGAGAGAGAAACATCATTCTCAAGATTAAAGGCAGATGGCAGCTCTGGAACACCATTTATCAGTGTTTCGGCAGCCAGCCAAACATCTAACAAGCTGCACATTTTCTCTACTGTTTATGAAAATTTGACAGGCAACATATTTGTAACAAATATCTAGCTCAAATTACGCATCTTTTTCAAAGCATTTTCAAAGCATGAACGGACAACCAATGAAGAGATAAACATTCTCCAATTAAAGATGGAAGAGCAGCATAAGGATGTTTGTGGACTCACTCTTTGATGTCTTTGAGCTGCTCGATGTCCTGGACTTTCACGTAGTCTGGGTCGTGGACCAAAAGGTGAATTGCATATGGCACCACATACTCCGGCAGGAGCGATATCAGCTTTTCTGCAGTACACAAATACATGCTTATTATAATATCAGTGTAATAAAAACCTAGACAAATTCCCAGACACTCAATATTTTACAATAGCCAAAGTTTGTCCTGTGGCTCATGAGTATGAATTACAATTGGAAAAGGTTCACATCCTCCAAGAGTCTGAAACTAACAAATTAAAACTGAAAAGGCTGAGGTGCAAAGAATACATTTATTAGCAACAGGTGAAGAAACCAACACAATGGATTGGTGAATACACTTTACAGGACAGGCATAACAACTAGAGCCCGACCGATATATCGGTCGGCCGATATTATCGGCCGATATAAGCTAATTGCATTTAAATCGGCATCGGCATTTATAACGGCCGATGAAACATGAGAAACAGAGTCTCATGCTTCACTCATGTTATGAGTGTTGCATAGTGTGCCCACCAGAGGGAGCTCTGCAGCTCCAGAGTTAACAACAGCGCCAGAAGTCCACTACAGAAGAAAGCGATCAACTGTTTTGACGGTGAGTCTGTCGTTCGTCATGTGAAATGATTGTAGATTTAGTTCATACCCTGTATATAAAAACTGTGTGGTAGTTCTAGCTAACGGTCCTATCATTATTACTTCTAAATATTCTGTAACATCACTTACAGCCGCTAATGCATTGCTATATTAGATTAGCCACAAAGCTAATACCATGTTTATCAGTGGAAGAGCGCGAACGTTAATAGGAGGTCAAACTATAACGTTAGCGTTTAACTTATTCTTATTCTATTGCGGTGTGTTTCCCACATAATGACCGCGTAATTGGGCCTTTCACACATTACGCGGTATGCACGGCGCTTGCCGCTGGGCTCAGCGTTGCCCTTCAGATACAACGCGATTTGCGCTGCGCTATGGCATAGGCGGAGTTTTAAAAACGTTTAGTGGGAGCTCTTTCATAGTCTGTTCCTCCTCCTTTCGGTCAGCAGCATACATGCATCTGTCCCGTTGTAAGAAGCGAGCGATAGCGCTAGTCCTGCTGATGAGAATTAAGAGAGAAGCAAGGAAGAAGAGGCTACCCTCAGGTCCAGAGAACAATTTGGTGAATTCAGGCTGGTTACGTTACTCTAACGCTAATAGCTTCCTTTTTAGCAGGCCCCTTAAATGCTTGCTATTAACTTGTTTGAAGGTGGTTCTTCTCAAAATTGACAGCGGTGTGTTCATGACACTAACGTTAACCATTCAACTTCGAATTGATTCCGTAATCTTCCGGTAATAGTAGGCAAGACGATGTTTTGATTCAGACTGCACAAAGAGAAGAGGAGAAGATATACGGGTCTGTTGTGAATGTGTCTGTGAGAGCAAATATAGTGTAGTTACAGTAACTACAGTAGGTGCGTCAGAAATGATTAAACTAGAGGGGACATGTAAATAAATGTGAGCTGAACAAGCGCTTTTTTTTTTTTTTTTTTACATATTGTTTCAAAGCAGCTTTACAGACATAACAGGAAAATGTTGAAATAATATTGTTAAATATAAGTAGGTAATACCTATTGCTTGACAAATAAAAAAATACATATATATTTCTCATTTTTGCCTATGTAGGAGATCCCAGTTTATTATTATTATAATTCTAATGATGACATGAGTAATGATACATGGTGATATTATTAATACACATGCTTATTCTTTCTCCGTCTCTCTTTCTGTCTACAGATGGCTGAAAAAGGTGAATGCTGTAGCAGCAAAGTGTGGGACTACTTCTGCAAATACTTTAACTTTAGTATTATAATTTACAGTAAACACACAGACTGTTAAAACCAGCTTCAACTGGAAGAAAGTAAAAGTGTTAAATGTTTAAAACCAGACTGTTTTTTGATCATTAAAAAATATATACTTTTGATGTGCAATTGTTTAGTCATTGAGACTGTAATCTAAGGCTTTTTTTTAACATAGTCCATTCTGGAAAATGGTTTATACAGCCCACATACATAGAACAGGCAGATATTTTGCTATTGAATGTTGTGTAAATGCAGTTTATAGGAAATGGGTCTAATATCCAGATTATTTTTAAAATCAAAATATCGGCTTATAAATCGGCTCTTTTCGAGTTAATATCGGCATCGGCCCCCAAAAATCCATATCGGTCGGGATCTAATAACAACCGGCTCTTTTGCATAATGATCCTGATGAACAGTTCAACTCAGCAGCTAAAGATTTCAATGTACCAGAAGATGCATGAACATTAACTAAAAAGATCACTATCTAACAGGGAATTTGATTCTGCTTCTGATTCCTAAATGACGCTTTCAATATTTGAAAGATGCATTAAGATGCATTGTGAATCAATATGGAATGGAATTGTGAGTCCTTGAATCAAATCTAAATAAATTGTGAGGTGCTTAAATATTTCCACTTTTATAATACACCAGTGGTTAGAGTTAGACATGAGGTTTTTTTTTCTTCAGCGATTTATGACACAAAAACGACATCTGACAGTCTATATAAGCCGAATGAAAACATGGTAGTAAACGGATCCCTTAAAAATTTTTTAACATGTATATGAACTGGAGAATCATTTCTGTAATTTATAATGAATTTTAAATGAATTACTAAAAATTCATCGTTTTCAGTCACGTGACTGGGGTGAAGACCTCGAGGGCAAAATCCATTGAACTGCACCACAAGCCTGTCAATTAGCCTTTCACCGAGCCCCGCCCCCCTTAGTTACTGTTGCTACTTCCGACAAACAAATGGTCAAACACGACCAGCGCGACAGATTGCCATGATGTATACCGTGCGTGTCAGTGACCTTTTTTGGAGTATGCCGTGGAGGGAAAAAAAGCGAAATCTCAGAAACACCATGCAACCAGCACAGCCTTGTGTACCAGTCATGCTCTTGTACTGCCGGGAAAGTTCTCTCATATGTTATGGTCTTTTATTGTCTATTGCGAGTAGCTATTTTTATTATTATCTTGGTGAGTAAAGGTTTTAAAAATGATAACTAAATACTAATTGAGTCTTAAATGCATAATGTAGACATATAGGCTAGCCTATATAGGCTAATGTTGGCATTATTCTTTTATTAAATTTCAGCTGCTATGGCGAAGCAAATAAGGCAGAGTCTTTATCTTAATTAATTTCGTTATTGCCAAATACCCATCTTAATTTAGAATTTATCTTAATTAAAATTTTTAAGAAAGACTCGTTTTTATTGGTGCGTTGGCCTATTTATAGGCTAAATGAGTCTATACCTAGGGCTATTTAGAGTTCTGAGATGTTACGATGTCACAGAGGACTTTTTATTTCTTTGTTCAAACTTCCAAGTGGCCTATTACGTTAGTCATGTATAAATTATGTTAAAACATGTATAAATGACTCATTCTTGACAAAAGGCAAAAGAGCTGTGTGCGTGCGTACATTTGAATAATGTCGGGCTGTAAATGGGTTCGGCTTTTAAAAAGCTGTCAATCAAAATGTACTTGTTTGGCTCGGGGCGAAATCTGCCGGGCTCGGGCTTTAAGGCCCGATTACAGCTCTATTCTAGTGTCCGATTTACAAACGCCGTGGGCGCACCGCTTCACCATCTTGCTTGGAGTTTGTCAGAACTGCCTGTTAGTAACGGTTAGTAACGGTTGCCATGATGTGTGATTGGACAATGGCCGTTTTGGGGGAGGGGCCGGCCAAAGGCTAATTACTATGCACTGAGAATCATTTTGGAATTAGATTTTGACTCCCTAAATTGAACAGGATTTTTTTTTGGAAAAGATTAATTAAAAAAAAAAAATCAACTCAGAAGAGTTACTAATTCAAACACAAGACGTATGGTTGTTGTTTCATGCAACACAATAAAACACAAACAACAAACCAGTCACTTAAAGTACTTTTTAATATAAATTCATTCCTAGCCCTTGCCTTCAGAGCAGGATTTAGACTGGCTCTCCTTACCGCTGACTGCTGCATGCTGTTTCAGGTATTCCCTGCGCAGGTTGATGTTTTTGACCAGGCACTGGCGGGCATGTGCCCTGCGCTCCTTCACTGGGTCTTTGGCACACAACGTGAACACAGCCAGATATTCCAGTGGTAGACGCAATCTGCACAGACCTTTGTGTAGCTTCTGAGCGAAGGCCTGTCGCACCTGGTAGCACTCGTCCTGAGAAAGACAGGATACATTAGTTCCTAATGAATCGTTTAGCTTATGCTTTTATTCAATGGCTTACGAAACACTCCAAGGACACAAACTCTAGAGTAGTCTGGGGTTAAGTGCCACCATCAGGCCTGTGCAATGGTGTCCACTCCTGAATCATCTTTTTTTTTTTGGTTTGAACCTACAACTTTTTGGTTTCCTGTATAGATCATCATTAAATACAAACTGACCCCATTGACTTTTTTTAATGCACATTCCTCATCTTATTGTGAAAGATGAATCACTTCCTCTGAAACTATTTTTCTAATGGTGTCCCTTTTTGGTTGTCTGTCAACAACATAATTAAATAGCCTGCACAGCCTACCTAAGCATTGGTTTTCCAAACATGCGTTTGGTCTGGCTCCATTTTAATATTAAACACCCACTTCCAACAAACCAATTAATTCCCAGCCAATTTTTCTGATTGAATATCCTGTTGCAATCCGAAAGAGTAACAGGTTTTTGAATGAGGCTACACCTTCTATCTGCAGTAAGAAAGATATTGTTTTTAATGGATTTAATCTGGGGTACTGAAGCAGACTTCTGATTTTATCAGTCAGATAAACTGGACATAAAATTACATTACAGAGCATAACTGGTGACCAGGAAGACAGCGAATCACTACACTACCAGCCTGTTAGTCAAACCAGAGTAACCCATTAAAATGATGTTAAGGGATTTTCTTTTTGCCATTAAGATGAAATATAAGTCCATAAGGCCGATATGGAGTCAGACAAGGAGCCTGGCGATGGGTCTTACGTTGATGACAAGGGCGCAGAGCTGGTACTGCTCCAGGGTGATGATCTCATGGTAGCACGGCTCCTGAGCGAGACGAAGTATGGCACAGCCAGCTGCCAGCCGCAGACGAGACATGTCCGGCTTACTGTACACACAGAAAATCAGCACATGAAAGCACTCCCATATTACAGACATATAAATTAGGGATGCACGATCATGATCATTTTCATGGCTGATTCCAATACCGATTTTTTACAAGCAAACTGGCCTAAACATGCATAAACAAAATGTTTATTTGGTATTGAAAACATTAACTGTAACCATGTGAAATTAAAGGCAACAACTGCATAGTTCTACAATCCAAACACAATCAACACACATTCAATAAGATGTTTCTTAATCAGCATTCAGTATTTTAGTTTTTACATTTGGTTTTAAAATTAAAAAAAAAATTCTTTACCAGTTTGACTAAAAAAAGTATGCTATATGAATAAATTATTCAAAAATGTTAAAATCAGATAATGTTGGTGCAAATAAAACAAAGATGCAAAGTGAAAACAATAACCATAACCATCAGAAATTAAAGGCAGTAACAGTGGTATAACATTATCCAGAGAAACAAATGGCTACTGTATACAGGCAACCAGGGCACCATACAGACTTTATTAAAGAGTTTGGTGATTTTACATCCGAGTTAGTTCTGGCTGCAGATAAAGTTTTAATAGTTGGTGATTTTAATATCCACGTTGATAATGAAAAAGATGCATTGGGATCAGCATTTACAGACATTCTGAACTCTATTGGGGTTAGACAACACGTTTCAGGACCTACTCATTGTCGAAATCATACTTTTTTTTAATTTTTTTTATTTATTTTGTTTATTTGGCAGGGACAGTGCACAATTTAGACAATTGCACCAGAGTTAGCTAGCAGCTAATTTGCATCTGTTGTCCCTGGGCAGGTAGACAAAACAAAACAAAAAACTAACCACTAAACAACAAATACACTACATAAATTTACAAAAATACATATCCATCAATTCAAAATTGATAAAAACGGTTTGATATACAGTATACACCAAAATACAGAAAATACAATGCAAGCATTAGTGGTGACACTCTTGTGCTGATTTTAGCCAAATTTTGAGGCTGGTTTTAAATACTGCAAAACTTCCTGAGTTTCTAATCTTTGTGGGTATTGAATTCCACTTCTCCACTTCTTTAACAGAGAAGACGGATTGACCAAAGGTTGTCTTTCTAAAATGTGGTACCAAATCACCCCTAGTTGATGCTCTAGTTCTACTGGCACTGCCACTGCCAGATAAAACTATGCATCCTCTAAGAGGAGGGGGTGCAAGATCATGAATAACTTTAAACATTAGACATACATCCGAATAAAATAAGAAATTATCAAAATTGAGAAGATTATATTTTTTCAAAATATTACAATGATGATAATCCTTAGGTTTTTTGTCTAATACTTTTAAAATTTGTTTATAGAGTGAATAAATAGGCTTGAGCGTAGTGGCTCCTGCCTTTGACCAGGTTGTTATACAGTAAGACAAATGGGGAAAAATCATTGTGTGTACAAAAAGGTTTGCAGCAGACAGTGACAAATTATGTCTTAAACTCTTAAAATTGTTTAGATTAAACTTAACAGTCTTGATGACCTTACTAACTTGTTTTTTGAAGGTCAAATTTGTGTCAATTATGATGCCTAAATATTTAACATGTGTCACAGATGTAATGACTTTTCCGTTAATTAAAATATCAGGATTAACTGAGTTATTAATCCTCGCTGTAAAATACATGCAAACTGTTTTACTTAGATTAAGGGTCAAACATGAATTTGCCACCCAATCCGACACCTTACTCATCGAAGCTGTCAGTTTGGCTGCAGCGTGTTCTTTAGATCTTGCATGGGTAAAAATCACAGTGTCATCAGCATACATCTGGATGTTAACATCTGGACATGTTTGAGGGAGGTCATTTATATATATACAAAATAAAAGAGGTCCTAAAATAGACCCTTGAGGGACCCCTGAAATACAGTTTGCAAATGAGGAACACTTATCACCCACTCTTGTACATTGTTTTCTGTTATTCAAATAGGATTCCATCCAGGTCATGGTATTAACGGATAAATTCAATTTATAAAGTTTTGATAATAAAACGTTGTGATTAACGGTATCAAATGCCTTCTTAAAATCTAAAAACACAGCTCCAACGACACCGCCTTTATCAAGTAGACTTTTGATTCGTTCCACAAAAAAACAATTTGCTGTTTCTGTCGAGTGATGCTTTCGGAAGCCAAACTGCATCGGGTGCAAGGTAAATTCACCTTCATTTAGATGAGAGACTAGCTGATCATAAACAACCTTTTCTGTAATTTTAGAAACTATTGGAAGTATACTTATGGGTCTATAATTTGATGTAAGAGTTCTATCACCTGTTTTTAAGATTGGAGTCACTACTGCGGTCTTCCAGGATGAAGGAAAATTAGATTTTGTTATTGACAAATTTATCAAATGAGTTAAAGGCTTACATAGTATTAATTTATAATTTTTCAAGAATTTTGCATCAAAATCAAAAACATCCTTAGACTTGGACCCTTTCAAACAATGAAGTGTTTTCATTACTGTATATTCTGAGACATTTTTGATTGTGAAAACAGGGAAATCATTATTAGCCGATGCAAGTACTCTTGGTCTTAGACCAAAATTTCTGGCTAGACACTGTACTGAATCTACAAAGAATGAATTAAAGATTGTAGCTATTTCTCCTTAATCTTCTATCACTTTTGATTGTTCGTTTATTACCCAGTTTTGAACGGATTTACGCTCCTTCTTCGTAATGCTATTAATATTTTCCCAAATCAATTTACTATTTCCCTTAGAGTCATTGATTAATTTAATAAAGTAATCAGCTTTAGCTTGCCTTAGATCTTTTACTACTTTATTTCGTAATTCTTGGAATTTTCTCCTATCATGTGGTAGTCCGGATTTAAGAGTTGCCTTCAGTGCTAAGTCTCTTTGCTTCATTAACTTCCAAAGATTCTCATTTAACCATGGCAGATTATATTTTTTACGTGAATGTAAGACGTTTTTGCAAAACTCATTTTTAGTCTCACTAACTCTGGTCATCATAATATTAGATGCCTTTTCTATATCATCAGACTGCAAAACATCATTCCAGTCCAAGTGCTTTAATTTATCCTCAAATGGACCGACTAAGGTTTTGGGTATAACATTAAAATAACTTTTACCCTCTTGTCTATAAAAGAATCTTTGTTTTGTCAATTTTCTAACAATTAAGGTCAGATTAAGATCTGAAAGGCCAGTAATCAAATTAAAATATTTTGTAATTCTCTCACTATAAATACTCTAGATTTAATACTGTCACATGAAATTGATGTTGATAGTGTTGAAATTATGCAGACAAGTGATGATATCTCAGATCATTATGTAGTTTTGTGCAAACTTCATATAGCCAAAATTGTAAATTCTACTTCTTGTTACAAGTATGGAAGAACCATCACTTCTACCACAAAAGACTGCTTTTTAAGTTATCTTCCTGATGTATCCAAATTCCTTAGCATATCCAAAACCAACTTGATGATGTAACAGAAACTATGGACTCTCTCTTTTCTAGCACTTTAAATACGCTTAAGGAAGGTTAAGGAAAACAGTTTGACACCATGGTATAATGAGCATACTCGCACCCTAAAGAGAGCAGCCCGAAAAATGGAGCGCAGCTGGAGGAAAACAAAACTAGAGGTATTTCGTATTGCTTGGCGGGAAAGTAACCTATCCTACAGAAAAGCATTAAAAACTGCTAGATCCGATTACTTTTCTTCTCTTTTAGAAGAAAACAAACATAACCCCAGGTATTTATTCAATACAGTGGCTAAATTAACGAAAAATAAAGCCTCAACAAGTGTTGACATTTCCCAACACCACAGCAGTAATGACTTTATGAACTACTTTACTTCTAAAATCGATACTATTAGAGATAAAATTGCAACCATTCAGCCGTCAGCTACAGTATCACATCAGACAGTGCACTATAGACCCCCTGAGGAACAGTTCCACTCGTTCTCTACTATAGGAGGGGAAGAATTGTATAAACTTGTTAAATCATCTAAACCAACAACATGTATGTTAGACCCTATACCATCTAAGCTCCTAAAAGAGGTGCTTCCAGAAGTCATAGATCCTCTTCTGACTTTGATTAATTCCTCATTGTCATTAGGATATGTCCCCAAAACCTTCAAACTGGCGTTTATTAAGCCTCTCATCAAAAAAACACAACTTGACCCCAAAGAACTAGTTAATTATAGACCAATCTCGAATCTCCCTTTTCTGTCCAAGATACTAGAAAAGGTGGTATCCTCACAATTATATTCCTTCTTAGAGAAAAATGGTATATGTGAGGATTTCCAGTCAGGATTTAGACCGTATCATAGTACTGAGACTGCTCTCCTTAGAGTTACAAATGACCTGCTCTTATCATCTGATCGTGGTTGTATCTCTCTATTAGTTTTATTGGATCTTAGTGCTCCGTTTGACACAATTGACCACAACATTCTTTTGCATAGACTTGAAAACTTTGTTGGCATTAATGGAAGTGCATTAGCATGGTTTAAATCGAACTTATATGACCTCCATCAGCTCGTAGCAGTGAATGAAGATGTATCATATCGATCACAAGAGCAGTATGGAGTACCTCAAGGCTCAGTACTAGGGCCGCTACTCTTCACGCTTTATATGTTACCCTTGGGAGATATCATCAGGAAACATGGTGTTAGCTTTCACTGTTATGCTGATGATACTCAGCTCTATATTGCTTCGCGGGCCGGTGAAACACACCAATTTGAAAAACTAATGGAATGCATAGTCGATATAAAAAACTGGATGACGAGTAATTTCTTACAGCTAAATTCTGAAAAAACAGAGGTGTTAATTATAGGACCTAAAAACTCTGCTTGTAATAACATAGAACACGGTCTAAGACTTGATGGCTGCTCTGAACCTAGGTGTGCTATTTGATCGCAATCTTTCCTTAGAAAGCCACGTTTCTAGCATTTGTAAAACTGCATTTTTTCCATCTCAAAAATATATCTAAATTACAGCCTATGCTCTCAATGTCAAATGCAGAAATGTTAATCCATGCATTTATGACCTCAAGGTTAGATTATTGTAATGCTTATTGGGTGGTTGTTCTGCATGTTTAGTAAACAAACTACAGCTAGTCCAAAATGCAGCAGCAAGAGTTCTTACTAGAACCAGGAAGTATGACCATATTAGCCCGGTCCTGTCAACACTGCACTGGCTCCCTATCAAACATTGTATAGATTTTAAAATATTGCTTATTACTTATAAAGCCCTTTTACATTATATTCCGCTACGTTCTCAAAACTCAGGCAATTTGATAATACCTAGAATATCAAAATCAACTGCGGGCGGCAGATCTTTTTCCTATTTGGCACCTAAACTCTGGAATAACCTACCTAACATTGTTCGGGAGGCAGACACACTCTTGCAGTTTAAATCTAGATTAAAGACCCATCTCTTTAACCTGGCTTACACATAACATACTAATATGCTTTTAATATCCAAATCCGTTAAAGGATTTTTAGGCTGCATTAATTAGGTAAACCGGAACCGGGAACACTTTCCATAACACCCTATGTACTTGCTACATCATTAGAAGAATGGCATCTACGCTAATATTTGTCTTTTTCTCTCTTATTCGGAGGTCACCGTAGCCACCAGATCCAGTCTGTATCCAGATCAGAGGGTCACTGTAGTCACCCGGATCCAGTACGTATCCAGACCAAATGGTGGATCAGCACCTAGAAAGGACCTCTACTGCCCTGAAAGATAGCGGAGACCAGGACAACTAGAGCCCCAGATACAGATCCCCTGTAAAGACCTTGTCTCAGATGACCACCAGGACAAGACCACAGGAAACAGATGATTCTTCTGCACAATCTGACTTTGCTGCAGCCTGGAATTGAACTACTGGTTACGTCTGGTCAGAGGAGAACTGGCCCCCCAACTGAGCCTGGTTTCTCCCAAGGTTTTTTTCTCCATTCTATCACCGATGGAGTTTCGGTTCCTTGCCGCTGTCGCCTCTTGCTTGCTTAGTTGGGGTCACTTCATCTACAGCGATATCATTGACTTGATTGCAAATAAATGCACAGACACTATTTAACTGAACAGAGATGACATCACTGAATTCAATGATGAACTGCCTTTAACTGTCATTTTGCATTATTGACACACTGTTTTCCTAATGAATATTG
The DNA here is from genome assembly GCF_963082965.1 of Carassius carassius. NCBI lineage: Eukaryota > Metazoa > Chordata > Actinopteri > Cypriniformes > Cyprinidae > Carassius > Carassius carassius. The sequence continues at coordinate 6,507,833 of NC_081795.1, read as the reverse complement.
TTCAGTTGCTACGCAATGTATTTTGTTTAAAGCGCTATATAAATAAAGGTGACGACTTTCATTCATCCAATAAAAAATAAAAAAAATAGGGTATTGATTCATATCATTCATTCATATTTTTTTTTTTACTTGAGCCAAAGAAAAATAAATAACTATTTGCACAAGTAAAAAAAAAATAATAATATATATATATATATATATATATATATATATATATATATATATATATATATATATGTGAATCATTACCCTAATTTTTTTAATTGGATGAATGAAACACTTCATTTTGCTACAGCAGGTGATTTTTAAATCAAATTATTAAGTCGATGTAATTTTAAGGTAAAATAAAAAATAATCATCCTATAAAGAACTGACGTTTACTTCTGGCTTTTCAAGTTCTACTTCCACAAAAAATTATGTAATATTAAGCAGCACAACTTTATCACTAAATCAGCATATCACAATGATTTCTGAAAGGCCATGTTGTCACTAAAGACTTGAGTGCTGGCTGCTGACAATCCAGGGAATAAAATAGACAGTAAAATATATTAAATTAGAAAACAGTTTTAAATTGTAAAACTATTTCACAATATTACTGTAATTACTGGATTTTAATCAAATAAATGCAGCCTTGGTGAGCATAAAGAGACTCCTTTCAAAAACAACATTTTGTCTACAGACCTTCAACTTCTGAACAGTATATTTGTCAAAAGTGTTGCAAATGTCACTCACCCCATCTTGCCCTGCTCCGTCAGATCACCGTCGCTGCTCAGGATAGCCGTCAGCATTCTCAGAGTGGAGTTGCCAGATTTACTCTGGTTGTTCTTCACACCGAGCAGCCATCTGACCATCAGTTTCAGACCCTGAATCTGAGACACACAGAGACAGAGAAACACTGAACATACTTCACTCCTCGGTATCATCTCCTGTGAGTGCAAGCTGAGGTGTCATCTATTTACAATGTAAAGGAGTAAAAAAAAAAAGGAAAAGAACCCATCTATCCATTTCTGTTGGGAATCTATGCAATACTGGCTAAGAAATGAATCACTCTGGTACTTTCTTCAATAAAAATGAATAATAATGGCAAGTCAAATCATAGCTGCGTCTTACCTTAGCCAATGTTTCAGGAGAGACTTCATCATCCGGGACCCACAGCTTGGTGGTTTTCTTGCCAGGAATCTTTGCAGCAAACAGAAAATCTAGATCAGTATCAAATGCCTCAAAACCCGAGAGTGAGGAGGATCCTTTATTGCTTGGTCTGAAAGTTTGCTAACAAGGTTACAACTAAAAAATAAACACTTTGTGTTACAAAAGTGATGTGTCGCACGTCTATGTATATTAAAGCACACAACTTGCTTTAAAACCACTGCAAAATGAAATAAATCTATGCCCACAAGGTCAATCAACTGAGATCAGTGAAAAGGATCTCTTCTGTTTTTTTTTTTTTTTTTACTTTCTCACCCATTTACTCTTATAATTATATACTGGGTTGATTTAAGCCTTAAGCAAGCACATCCCCATGAAATCACATTAATTCAATAAGTCTAAATTAGTTAATGCTAGAGGCAAATAAACAACATGCATATTTAATGCTGTTCTCTAGATCAGCTATGATTTCCATTATCATGATTTAAATGTCTAATGGCTTTTGCTATTTTTTTTGGTTTTGAATACAGCTTTTTAAAAAGCCTTTAAAGGCTTCAGAAAAAATAATACATTAATATTTAATACATTTTTAAATATAGGCTTTTTTATTGACATTGGACCACTGGAACAGTAATATATAAAAAAGAAAGATTTTTTTATTTATTTATATACATATTTAGGCACATCCTGTAACATCTAAAAATACACAAATGTAGTGTTGTCACGGTACCAAAATTTCAGTATTCGGTACCGATACCAGTGAAAATCCACGGTTCTCGGTACCAATTTCGGTACCAAAGCAAAACACAATATGCTAATAAAAAATAAAAAAACTTTTTATCACTAAAAATAAAACCAATGCCATTCTTTATACTTATTTAAAATTGTGATTAAAGTTTTTTTTACAAGTAATACAATTATACAAAAAACAGTAAACAAGTTTCACCCAAATTTTATTTGTCTTTTAATTAATGAAATTTGAACACATTCTATTTTTTGGTAAATAAAGGATTTGCTATTAAAATTAAAACATGGAAGAAATATTGTGTGATTTATTTCTTTAAAAAGTTTGATCAATTTTTTCAACAGTAGTAGCAGTATCACATACATTCTACTAAATAATAGTAATATTTCTAGCACAATGCCTTCTTGTAAAAATGAACTTATTTTGACGGGTTGCCATGAATACCTTTAAACTGACACAGGTTTTACTCAAATGAAATGGTAAAATGCTTGTGAAGTGACTCAGAACAGTTCTGGTGATATTGTTTATGTATTTATGTCCTCATTGAGATGGCAGATGCTGAAATCACTGCAAATGTCACGCGCTTCAGTCTATGCAACCCTCTACGGACACCTCTGCAATTGAATTGCCATTAAATATTTCAGTCGCCAGACTGATATATAATTAGAACTTTAGTAATTAGAAGTAAACTTGATAACCATGTTTAAATGCATATTAGTCAAATTAAATGAACATTTTAACTGGAATGGTGGTGGTGCTTTTTTGGTCATTCAGTGATTCTGTAAAAAAAAAAAAAAAAGGAGGTGAGAAAAACTAACAAGAATACTGATAAGATATATTGATACCAATTCTAATAAGAAGAACTATAAAAACACACTAAAGATTACGAAGTATTAATTAGCTGCTGGATTCATGAATATTAATCAGGTTTTGTGCATTTGCTCGAACTTATTTGTTGAAATCAAAACGAACGATAATAGGTGAGCGCCAGCCAATGAGATTGCCATTTGCGCATTAACTCCACACACTTACGTTATCGGAAAACCCAGCTAAAAGCTGAAGATTTCCATAGATATGCCACTATTTTGACAGGAAAATACAACTAAGAATAGTTTAATGTAGTGCGTCAAGTCTATCTCTCGGTCTCTGCGTGTGTGAGAGAGAAAGCGACAGCGATCTGTGCGCCTTCACACTAGAGGTACATTAAACACAGGTGCGCTGTGCATCCATTGAGATGAACTGAATCACACAGATCGCCTGACTGAGAGTGAAACTTTAAAGCGCTCAGTCAGAGTGTGTTCGGCGAGTGAACATATATCTGAGCTAAACTTATACTTAGCCTCCAACTCACACAATGGCGAGTAAAATCTCAGAATTTTATAGCCATTGGCTAATATTAGAAATCATTTAGTCGCCAGAAGGAAGATTTAGTAGCATATGCGAGTGGTGTACTCGCAATTTAGAGGGTTGCTATGTAGTAAACAAACCCGCAGGTCTCTGCCATTCATTCATTCACACAGAGACACGCAGAACATGCAGGATTCAGATTTCAACCAACTTTTGCGGCTTAACATTTAAAAATACTGGTCCATATGGAGATTTGATTTGATTATTTTATGCTAACTTTGATAAATTCTTTGACTGTCCATATTAAAATGTAAGTTTCATTTTCATGACTGGATTTTGAGATTCCGTCCGCGTCCTCTGCTTCGCGGAAATCATAGCGCTGTATGCGTCAAGAACCGGGTTTGAACGGGACCTTGGTACTACCGGTACTTAAAGAAACCTGGTACCGTCACATTTTCATTTTTTCAGTACCGACTTGGTACCGAAGTACCGGGTCTTTTGACAACACTACACAAATGTAAAAAAAAATAAAAATAAAAAAAGGAAAGAAAAGAAAAGACACCATTGTGTTCACAATGCACATTAAGAACATCATGCACACCTGCGCAATCCAGAGTAATTTTGATTGCCGCATAATGCACTACTTCACCAGAAGGCAAAACATAAAAATGCATTTTTACATAATGCATCACATTGATTGCTTTGTCTTCTCATCGTAATGATCAATGCTATCACTTACCCGGTCGTTCATTAGCAGGTCTTTAACGATGAAATTGGCCACCAAAGATTTGAGCGGCGCTGCAAACTGTTCTGGGGCCAGCATGGCCAGGTGTCCCAGCGTCGTTAAAGGGGTGATGAGCTGTTCCATGTTGTCTGTGTCTAGACTCTTATGCAGAGGCTGTGGCAAATAGAAAGCCATTGGTTAGAATTCCAGAGCTTCAGAGAAAGTTTTAAAGTGTGTATGTGAAGTTCTCTGTGGCAAAGAAAAGTTCAATTCAGAAGCACAACAAAATGATAAAAACATGATTCCAGATATTTTCTGTCCTTAACGATCTTACCTCAAATATCTGTGCAAAGTGTGTGTCTCTGTTGGCAAACATTGCATGGATGCAATGGATGGCATATTTGGCCTGGCGAGGCGGACCCTTCTTTGCTTTGTGCTGCAGTACTGATAAAAGGACTCTAGGGGGCAAAACGAAGTCAACTAAGCAGGAGCGAATGGCACCATCCAACTTTATGGATGACTGTACAGCACAACAGAAATTAGTTTTGCATAAATGTGACGGAACATCTCAGAAATCAAGTAATGCAAAACGGTCTTCAATAAACATAAGCATGTTTGAAACATTTAAATTGATGGAGCAAATCAAGCAGCGTTTCTCCTCTTGAATAAAACCCAGATGTGCTTTTCTGATCAGTGCGGGCCAAGAGACGGACTCAAACGTACGATTTGATGTGTGGGAAGCTCTCCTCCAATTTGCTGCCAGTGTTTTTAAAGATCTGCAGTGCAGCTTCTGCAACCTTCTCATCATCCATTTTCAGACAGCCAAGCAAAGACTCGAAGGTCTCAGCAGAGTGGAATGACACAGGGTGGGTGAAGGACAGGACCTGAGGAGCGTAAAGACACATACATCAAACTTATGATAAAAATGTTACTTTGTAATTTTACATATTTGTAATAGGGCTGAGCGATATGGTCTGTTGTCAGTTTATTGGGCCAAGATGCCTAAAAAAAAAAAATCTGTTTCTCAAATCCGTTTAATGGCATCTCTGACTTAAACTTCAGTAATGAAAATGCCATAGCACTGGTAAGTTTGACTCATTTCCAACATGGACACAATCCATTGTTTTTAACACATCTAAAGACTTATTCACCTTCAGCAGCTCCAGGCCAGCTCTGATTGCTTGCTCGGTCGGGACTCCTTCATCTTCATCATCGGCAGTTCCTTCTATAGATTTGTTTACCTGTTTGATAAGTGCACTGCAGAGAGAGGAAGGAGTGAGACTGTGTGTAAATGATAGTACATTTACTACCGGTATTTAAAAGTCTTAATGTACCTGATGGATTCTGTGTCGATATGAACAGGCGCTATCCTCTCCAATAAAAACTTCACCATCTCTAGGAAAGGATTGCTGGGCTGTTTGGGGCTGCCCAGTTTTTTGGTGATTTCTTTCTGTGAGGTGTAAACACAGCCACTAACTTCAATTGCTACGGTAAAAACATGATTATCCTGCGAGGTGAAGCAATATGGTACTTACCACACAGACTTCGGCCTGTTTGCATGAACAGGATGGGCTCACAAGAGTCTCCAGTTGCTTTCTGACCTTCTCGTCCTCCTCAAGAACCTGAGCTAGCTTCTTCACAAAGTCTTGCGTCTTGCCCGGGTCTGGCAGGTTTCCTTCAACGCAAAGATGAAGAGATGTTTCCCTCTCAGTGAATGTTTCATGTTACTACATAATAGGCAGATTGCACTTGATTCACACGACTTACTTGTGATAACCATGACCTTTGAGAACACGGCCTTACTGTAAGAATCAGACTGGGGGAATAAAGAAAAAGATATTCAAGAATATTATAAATAATAGAATAAAATTAGAAAAGCTAGAACTAAGACAAAATAACTGTGAGGGAAAACCAACTTTTGGCTGTTTTATAAGATCCAGAAGGTCTTTGACGTGGTGTCTCAGCATGTTCTGACACTTCCACATTTCATTCAGAGCTCTATAAGAGAGATTGACCACAACAACCACAATCAACATTCCAAGGCTGCAAATACATCTTAATAGGTCCAATAATCTCTTTTCAGGCTCATAAGCACTTCATAAAATACTTAAATACAACATGAAATGACTGTTTTCTATCCATAATGACATATTTCCAAGGGTGGGACTTTTTGTTTACAGGTTGCATGGTTTAAAAATCAGCTTTTCAATTTCTGAACAAGCAAAGCAAATCTTTTAGATCAGAGGTGCCCAAACCTTTTGATACAAAACCTGATTGAGGGCTGTGAACCAAAAGTAAATGTAACTTAAATCCAACAATATTTTATAATAATGTATTACATTAAAACATTTTGAGATCATTAACAATTTATTAAACGTTAACCTTAATACTGCAAAATGTGTCTTTTGCAGTGGTAAATAGTCACCGGCATGACAGGATGTGCAAATTCTACTCAAAACACCAGCTTCCTCACCATAATGACAGGGGTTTTTAGTCTAAATAAAAGGCTGGTAGTAGGAGTGTAAAATGAATAGATGTGATTATGATCAGTTACGTTTGGGGTTATTTTACTTTGTTGGCTGTTTTATATCCTGTCACAGAGACCGCTGAATGTGCCTTTTTAAATGGTTTCATGGTGCTCGTTGCTGTACTTTAAAATGCAATCACAATGTTTGCAACTGACACAATCCCCCTTTTAAAATAAATTGATCCCAAAAGTGAACCTCAACTCCACTGCTGCTTACATGAAACAAGTTTATGTGAATATCAGGAAGTACAAAGCTTTATTTATAAGAAAAATAATTGGTTAGCAGGCAAATGTTACATCGTGACCATGTTACATCGTGCATACATGGCTTTGTCAGCTTTTCACTGATTAAACGACATCCTTCATTTCAATACCAAAAATAAAATGTTAAAACTAAAATATTAATTAGAAATGAATATGCGTTAATGGAATGTTTTTTATTTTAAAAATTGAATGGGGGGGGGGGCATAACAAAGATCACTAGGTGCCAACTTTGGCCTGCAGACTTTGGTTTGGGCATCTCTGTTTTAGAATAAAACAAGAATTACTGCACCTACTTGACAGCATTTCCATCCAATGTGGCATACAAGTAATACAGACACTTCATTCGCTCTGTAGTCTCTAGATTGTGAGGCACGAGATATTGGGCGAAGATTCTCTCCACAAGCAACCTTAGGGAAAAAATAAAATAAAAATCAGATCTGATATTTCTTACAAATAAATAATATATTTATAATAGTAATAATAATAATAATAATATTTTTATATACACACACACATATATATATATATATATATATATATATATATATATATATATTATTTGATATGTTATTACCCACATTTAAATTATCTTAGACAACATTCAAGTGAGCTCAAATCTCATATTGATGACCCAATCATAACATAGAATTGCATTTGCACAGTTGTCATTACATGTTTTAATGATGCAATAACATTATAAACCAACTCATCCGGCAGGAGTTCAAAATGGGCACAATTTGAACAAACTTTTTGCAACACACCAGGAAGGCTTGAAAATAAATAGTACTTGTTGCAAAGCACAAAACACTAGGATAGAGAATCATGTTTCAAAAAAAAAAAAAAAAGACCACAAATGAACTCCGCATATGCATTCACATTACAAATGAAAATGAGTTGCAAGCCACAAATTACAACCATCTCTGCTTTTCTCTTTTCCTGTGTCTTCAGTTTTGGGTTCAGTGTGGGGCGAATCTGTGGTAACAGTTTATTTGAGGCCTGTATATAATAAGATATTACAAAAGGTGGTCTTTGTGCATTATAATGCATTCACTATGCCTTATGTACCTCCTTATGGACAGTGCTCAAGAATAAAGATGGCAGACAGGACAGTTTCACCTAACCGGCCAGTACTGCACCATCTTATTTACATTCAACTTGCAAATTAAAAAACTGGTTTGCTATGATGCCTTCTGTTAAAGTAAATATATTAGTGTTCAAAAGTCAGTGTCAGCTGTTCTTTTGAACTTCCTATCCATCAAAGAATCCCGAAAAAAGTGCATAATGGTTTCCACAAAAAGTATTAAATACCACAACAGAAATAAGAAATATTGCGTCTGTCTGCAAGCGTCTGTCTGGTGACATCACTGTTCTCTCTTTACGACGTGTTCAGGAAGCTCTGCAGAATCCTTCAATTCAATCACCTGAGAATTTCCACAGTTCTCGTTTTCAGCCCAAAGTGCACAGCCACTCAGAGGTAATTTTTTTTATTCTCATTTGAAAAAAAAGATGCCCACTGGCTGTCAATGCATCTAAAATTAGCTTCAAGCCTTAAAGAAACGACTGCATATTTAATGTCGAGGGGGCACCTGGCAGACTTTTGACACGTGTCATGGCATCAGTACAATCTTAGAACTTTTGCTGTAAACGGCAGAATATAAAATCCTCCGTCCTGCAGTGGTCCTTAAATTCCAACTGCTTTCGATCAACTTCATAAAATCCAATTACCCAACAGAGCTCTATCATACAGCAGATTCTGTTTTATAACAAACTCTTACAGACTTCACACCTCATTCAAAGTCTTTTTCAACAACATCTTAAAATCAACACCGAAAAGGCAGCTTTCTTAAAACTTCAACTACAGGAAATTGTGTCAATATTTTGGTTATACAGAAACTTATTTGATTTGAGAATTTTTCTATATATAAAAAAAAAATCATCAGTTGAGTCTAATTATATAAATACGAAAATATAAGATCAGATGTTTCATCTAGCTATTATTATTATTATTTTTAAAATGTTTAAATACATATGCAAGGCAGAATGCCATGAGACAAAAGAAAATACTGGGGGTTCAGAGTAGAATGTTAAATGAACAAAATTGTGCTATTGATAAGGAAAACTAAGATAACTAGTAGGGATACACCGAATGTTCAGCAACCAGAATTATTAGGCTGGAAATAGCAAAAAATAGAAGAAAAAAAAACCTCTTGCTATGTTCTTATGAATAAGCAAAAAAGACAGAATAAAATGTACCAAACAATGACAAGATACAATCAAATGTGTGATCAATGTGGAAGCATTTAAAACTGTCAGGGAAAGACTCAAAAATCATTCAGTGTTAAAAAATGTTATAAAAAATGTTCAGTGTTAAATATTTTAAATTGTTGTTTTGTAATTCATTGTTTTTTTGTTTTTTTTAAAGCAAGACAAAACTGTAAAAAGCACATTTTGGCAATTTAATTTATGCAATGATGAAAAAAATGGGCAAAATACAGGGGGAAAAAACTCAAAAAACCATGTTCGGTTTTTGGCCTTCTGCCCAGTGTATTCAGCTTCTGTCGAAAATTTGCATTTCCGTGCATCCATATTAACTGTTAATTTTAAAGTTGATGTTCCCGTTTCTTGCCATCTACAAATAATTTCCCCAATTTTAATAATTATGTTTACTTTAAAATGCTCATAACATACTGATTAATAATAGGGATGTGCATTTCAAGCAAAAGTAATAATCCATAATTGCTGTGTATTATTCGATTAGTAGTCGATAATCGCCCCCCGCCCGCACACGCACGCACAAACACACCCCCATAAAAAGGGAGAGAGGGAGAGAGACTATTCAGGCTTTCAATCTGTATGATAACAAACTGTTTAGTTAATTAGAGAAAGGTCTATCCTAACCCAAGCCAACTGATGGTTGTATGATTGCCGAAACATTAATATAACATAACTGAATGATGACACTTATTAACATATAGGGCTGTCAAAATTGCTCAAAATTGACGTTCGAATATTCCCTCTAAAAAATACACGAATATTCGAACTATTCGAACATCTGGTTGCGCATGTTGTCAATGACGCGCATTACGTCAATAACAGGCAAAAATAATACAAAGAGACATAACTACTTGTATAGATAGTCTATTTAAGTTTAAACATATATGACAACTTATTACCTACACAAAAACAAGGAAATCAACTAATGGCCAAGACTGCAGACCTCACGCTCTCTCACCCTCACGTTCTCTGCGCATAATGGTTTAAATGAACAAACACATTTTTGTGCAAGCTATTTAAGGTCGCGACTGTTTTCCCAAATATAACAGGCTTCATTCAGTGATTGAAACAAATATTAATATTAGTTTTACAGCATATAGAACTGACATTGAATGCTCCGAGCGAGCTGTGCTGTGGTAAACATGGAACTTTGACATGAAATGATAAATAATCAAACCTCGGATCCATTGCTTGACAGAACTCCCCGAAGCCTGCCCCATCCGCGATACTGATCGGTCTCATGGCCTTACAAATGAACAAAATTATTTTATCCGTTATGGACTCTTGTCATGTTGCAGAGAAAGTGCTTGCGGCGGGCGATGCAAAGTAACGTTAAGTGTCAAGACGTGACTGTTTAGCTGGAATCCACACATTATGCCATGCTCATTTGGGTGCACATTTTTGAGATGTGACCTCATGTTGCTAGTTGTCGAATGGTATGCTAACTGTATCTTAAATAGCTTGCATACAACAATCTCGCGGGTCAACAATTTTACCTCATTTTCTCTGCTGCGGTCGAGTTGGGCTCTGCAATTGCTGGCATCTTCCATGAAGACGCGTCAACTTTCAGCAGTGATGCTGTGCCAGACAGTGCGACTCCTGTGAGGTTGTGACCTGTCCCTGAACCCTCAGGCGCGCTAGCGCGCCCACTCGAAAAGCTGACAACCACACCTCTACTACCGCTGGCCTTTTTTTCCACATTTTTTTTTTATTCGAATATTAATTTTCACCTTCGAAATTCGTTTTTTAAAAACTATTCGAATACACATTCGAATTTAGAATATTCGTTGACAGCCCTATTAACATAACAGTCCGTCGATTATCAACTGCTAAGACTGTAAGAGACTAGGACATTTCTATTTTTAAAATGAGCATGAACATTCATAGCATTTTTTTAAAAAGTTTACAGATTATTTAAGATTTGAACATTAATTCAGACATGAATATTAGGCTTAAAACACAATGTGCTAAAACAGAATATCATAAAACACATTACGCACTAAAACATTGTGAACAGCCTGAATGACGACACTAATTTAAACATAAATTTTAATGTCTGTATTTATAACAATAACCTATTTCATATTTTTATGTAAATAAAAAATGAGCATGTCTACAGTTATTGGCACCACCCTCTGGCATTGTCTCCCTTCCCCCTCTGGCCTGTGCTCACACTGCACTTCACGCTCCGGGCCGGTGTTCTGTCCATCTCTTCTACCATGTCAGATTCTGTCCCCTTCCATGAAAAAAGTAGGTAGTACTCATATGGGTCCACCAAACCGAGGGGGAGCTTTTAATTGAAATGAGGGAACTAATATCTAGCCTTACATGGCCTGGCCCGGGGCTAATCAGATTCCTCCTGAGTCACTGTCCTCATTAAACAGCTGCTGTTGCAGCCATTATAATAGTTTAGTTTTTGTTTTTAATGGCAAAGTTGTCATATTTCATTTAGATTCTTTATTAATTTAATTCTGAAATATGATTGGAACATTTTATGTTTGTTAAATTCAAGTTTGTTTGTTTTTTTAAATAGCCACAAAGCGGCCAGCGCAAGACAGTGAGTTGAGCATTTTTGTCCGTTTATCCTTCTCAAAAAAAAAAGAGAAAAAAAAAAGAGAAAAAAAAGATTAGCGTCATAATATTTTAGGAATTAAGTCAAAATTACAACAATGAAATCATTGTTACATTGCATTAAGTAAAATTTAATATATTACACCTGTATACTGTGCCAAAAAAAAAGGTAATTGGCACCTGTTATTCACGTTTAAAACAGAAAACAGCAATAGGCTTACTGACGATTTTTTTTAACTCGAATTGATGTATTTCACGAGACACACGTTGGTATTAAATTGTTCAGTTTTTTTTTTTTCAACATGCATTCAAATATTTTTTGTTATTATTTTCGTGCTGCAAATATTAAACCGGAACATATTGATTCACATGCCGCATGAAAGGAGGCGAATATCTCACTACAGATTAAAGAGCGTAAAAACATTTGTTTGTATTTTATCTTAAAATTGACAGAAGCCTGAGGCTTTGTGTTATAATAAAAGTAACAAAGCCCAAAGCTTATTGCGATTAAAATGTTACATATTATTTCCAAGCATTTATACCATAATTAAAGGCTTGTGAATAGTCACATAACAGTATTTACTTCAGAAAAATCAACATAGAGTCGAATTTTTAAATGGTTTAAAAAATGATTATGGTTATCAAACCAGTGGAATATTACATTTTATTCCTTCAACAAATAACAAATCATTTTAATGCAGCTAGCTCGTAATCACGACTTAATACGAGGGAAACAGGAAGTTTCTCGGTCAGCACAGTGGAGTGCATCGTTCTGTTAACTTTGTGGTTCATTATTTTGAGTCGTGTGGGACACGGTGACACAGAAGACCCTCACACAACATATTGCTTTATAAATCTATTGCGCTTGCCGCTCAGAAATGTTCAAGTAATCATGCTTCACCTATCAGTAGTTCCCTGCTCCAGCGCGGTTAGCGCTCACACTGCATGCGCACTGTTTTTATACGGTCTATGGTACCGCACCCTAAACTGAACCTCCTCTGGTCCACCTCTTTCAACGAACCATGTCCGAGCGCAGCACGGAGCCATTACATTAGTCAACCGAACCGTGCTTTGGGGGTAAGACGTGCTCAGGCACGGTTCACATCCTTAGAAAATAATCGCAAAGCCTAATGGATAATCGGTCATTAAATCGACTAATCGAATATTCGAAAATCGTGACCCATCCCTAATTAATAATGCTAAATGTAGATTAAAAATGTCTTGTCACAAACCTGGTTTGAATGGTCAGAGTCATATATGTATTATAGATAAAATTACTATATTTCCAGCGTTGTTGTTTTCTGCAGTGTTTTAGCAAAAGTATAAATCTATTTTGCTGCTCACTGCATTTTTGCTTCTAAAATAACTGTTATCCGCGCCTCTTAATGCTGCTTTAGTGTCTTTTGAGAGAAGCAACGCGTACAGTTAGCAGGTACGCACCAGAGTTCGGAAGACAGCATTCCTATCATCCAACATAACGAACTCTGTCAATCGAACCCAGGTGGGCACCAAAAGTGCTAGTGTGAAAGCCCCCTTAATATCCAAGTACTGACTGGAAGCAACATTCACTACTGACCAAATAGGTACTCTATATATAAAGCTTGAATTTAAAATAGTCAGGGATGTCATACAAATATTGAAAGACTACCGGCTTATCAGCTTTACTCACCGGTCATCGATGCTGTTCTGGTAGTAAATGTGAAGCAGTTTGTCTTTGATCCAGGAGATCTGCTTGGCTGCCTCTTTGCCGGCCTCCGCCTGTAAGGCGTACTTCTTATAGATCTGAGCCAGACCCATCATAGCCTCCTTACGGACCCGCCACTGCAAGATAACACAACGGGAATCTCTACTTAGTGAGATTCTGTAGATCTGGTGTAAAAATTAAACGACTAGAGCCAGTATTAATACATTGACTTGGTCAGCAGCCCAGTAAGATAGAAAACAGATATTTTACAGGTACAAGGTTTTTTTTTTTTTTTGCTTGGGGTGGTTTCTGAAGCAAAATTTTCTTTAAATTAAGACTGGGCGATATATCGAATATTAGCGATAATATCGAAATAATTTTGACGATGTAAAATTTGAAAATATCAGGAATATTGCATTTTTCAAATTCAAGTATACTTTCCCAAAAGAACGTGCCGAACGTCCAAAAAAGGAACATGTAACTGCGAACTTTTTGTAATTATTACAAAATAAGTATTAATTTCTTTCAAGAAAAAAAAAGTACTTCCTAACCCATCTATAGATGGGCAGTTTACTAAAATTTGGAAAAATGCTACCGAAAAAAAATAAAAGTAAAAAAAAAAAAAAAAAAAACTATAAAAAGGGAGACATTACTGACTGTAGTCACATTTTGCCTCAGCATGAATTTGTCAGAGGTTTTTTGAAGTTTTACCAAGACACAAAAATTACAGAACATCCACTTAGCTAAAGCTGAAAAGCCTGATTTGCCAGTTCCTGCATCAAACCACATCTTACGTATGGCAAGCAGAAGCAAACAAGGTGTAATAGGACGAGATGGACATACACCTTGAATACTGTGGTGTCATTTGTCCAGGAACACAGAGGGGCCTTCAATTAAATTCCTCCCTAAAAGCATTTTGAAAAGGCTGAGGAATGGTTATATGCGAGTTATAGTCCAATTTATATTATTCCATTCCCTCTAGCTCGGGTGGCTAAAGGAGACTGCTGATTAAATTATAGGGAGAAGAAATGGAGCGTGCCTGGAAAGAAACAAGAAGCTAATGTATTCCAGCTCGGCTCTGCCCTGAATGCAGTGATGTCAGTCTCTGGTTCATTTGGGGTACTAATGGGAGAAAAGGCCCTAAGATAATACGTATGAAATAAAATGACTGCCGCACTAATAAAGAATGTTTAAGAGACAGCAAACAAACAAGCATAAAGAGAGCCTGGCACATACCCTCTTGTCCAGAGTCCTCTCCCTCACAAAGTTCAGCAGGTGATCATTGACGAGAGAGAGGTCCTTTTTGGAAGCTGTCACAATGGACACAATGACGTCGTGTCGAATTGCCTCCTCTGGATCATGTGACCTTACTTTCAAGTACTCTGCAGGAGAAAAGAAAACATGCACAATTTGGTGTATTGTGAAAATGCATCACTTTCACTGTGTCATGCATTCAATATATATAAAAAACTGGAATGCATTTAAATGTGAATACATTTTATACATAGAAACACTAAAATAATATACACATACAAACACTATTATATTTATGAAAATGCATAAAAAATATATATACATTCAATAAATTAGACAAAGGTCTGCAGTAGATTGTGGTGACTACTTTCTTGCAAAATTTGGTTTAATGTGCATTCTCATTTTCCTGGCATTGTGATGCATTTTATATAAACATTTTATCAATAAATAAATTGCTAAAATGAAAATGTGTGTATGTATATATATATATATATATATATATATATATATATATATATATATATATATATATATATATATATATGATAAATTACTAAAATATATTAAATAAATATTTTATATATTTTTAAAAAGTTGTTGTTTTTATTAAAAACATGTTTGCAGTGCATAAATTGTGGAAATTACATCCTTCTGGGTGATCCGGTCAACCAAATGAAATGTATGAGAGAAATAAAAAAATAACTTCCACCCAACTTAATGTCCTTCCCTCAGAGATTATAAAAGCATCTTTCTATTAAATTGGCCCCACTATCCAAGTGTTGATAAATTCATCTTTGGATGCTGGATTAGTGCCAAATAGTTTTAAGCATGCTGTTGTTCAACCTTTGCTTAAGAAACAGGGTTTGGATGAAGGTTCTTTAAATAATTATCGCCCTGTCTCCAAGCTGTCTTTCTTGTCAAAGTTGTAAGAAAAAGTTGTGCAATCACATTTGATCCTGTTTTTAAATTTAGCAAATTTATTGGAACCTTTCCAATCTGGCTTCACTGCTTATCATAGCACAGAGTCTGCTTTGTTAAAGGTATCTAATGATATTTTACTTGCAGTTGATGCTGGTAAAAATGCTGTTTTAATGCTACTAGATCTTACAGCTGCATTTGATACAGTTGATCATGATGTACTTCTTTGGCGTTTAGAGCATTTGATTGGTATCAAGGGTACGCCTTACAGTGGTTCACTTCATATCTTAGAGACAGGTCCTTTTCTGTATCATTGGGTAAATTTTTCTCTTCTTCAGCTCCTATTATTAGTGGTGTCCCTCAGGGTTCCATTTTGGGCCCGCTCCTTTTTAACTTCTGTATGCTTCCATTAGGGAATATTACTAAAGGGGAAAATGTTTCATTACATCTATACACTGATGATACCCAGTTGTATATCCCATTGAAAGCTGCTGATTCCATTCAACAGTCTTGACAGATGATGTCAAGAAATGGTTAAAAAATAACTTTCTCCAAATTAATGAAGCTAAAAAAATTGTTTTTTGGTCCCCCGAAATTGAGAAACGGGCTTATTAAGGAACTTGGCAATCATTTCCCCTCAGTTTCTTCTCAGGTCAGGAACCTAGGTGTCATCTTGGACTCTGAATTATGCTTAACCAAGCAATTAAAATCAGTTGTTAAAAATAGTTTTTATCAACTACTGATTATTTCTAAACTTAAATCATTCTTGTCGTTTCAAGATTTGGAGAAGGTCATTCATGCTTTTATCACATCGCGTTTAGATTATTGCAACTCCTTGTATTTGGGCCTTCCTCAGTTAACCATTTCTCACCTCTAGATGGTTCAAAATGCAGCTGCAAGGATGTTAACCAGAGCAAAGAAATTTGACCATATCACCCCGATCTTAACATAGCTTCATTGGCTCCCAGTCCATTTCAGAATTCAGTTTAAAATTATTTTGTTTGTTTTTAAAGCTCTTCATGATCAAGCCCCCTCTTATTTAAAATATCTTATTAACCCACATTCTTCTAGTAGATCATTAAGGTCTGCTGATCAGTATCTTTTATATGTCCCTCGATCACGTTTAAAAACCAAGGGCGACAGAGCTTTTTCAGTTGCTGCCCCTTGCTTATGGAATCAGCTGACACTGGATATTCGGCTTGCACCTTCTATTATCATTTTTAAAAGAGGCTGAAAACATCTTTTCTCCTAGGCATTTTAATCTAATCTCAGTACTGTATTTTTTTGTACATTGTCTTCCATGTTGTTTTATTCTTATTTTATTTTATTTATTCTTATTGTTTTTTTAATACTCTGTTCAGCACTTTGGTCAGCTACGCTGTGTTTAAATGTGCTATATAAATAAAATTTACAGGCACCCACTTCTGAAGAAGCTTTTGACTGGTTGCATTATCCTAAATACCTAACTAGCAAATTGCCATTTTTGTTACTTTATTTAGGATAAATATATTTTCTTTAAAACGATGCAATGAATTGTGCACAATAAGACTAAAAACATGTATTTAAAAAGTAAAGAGGGTCAATTTCAGTTTCATGCTGACCTTTATGCTCAGTCGTGAAGTATAATGGAAGTCAAAGTAAGAAGGGGAACAGTTTGTACCTGTGAGATCTTTTGCCAGGTCTGGATGGTTCATCAAGCAATGGCTGGCAAACTTAACACATTCCAGCCGAACAGGGACATGGATGTCATTAAACCTAAGAAACCACAGAAAACGAATATGGTCAAAATCTTTCAGCTTGATCTAGCGGTTGAATCTTTTCTCGGTTTGTGAAAACAGGTAATTGGACGTGTTGTACGTGAGTTGTACCTCCCAAGGTAGCACTGCCAGAGAGGTTTGTTCTGTGAAGCGAGCTCTGAATCCTTTGCACCAAACATCTTGGCCAGGAGCTTCACAACTTGCAGGCGCTCATCATTATCATTGCTCTACAAAACACACATGGTGATATAATTGCAGAAAGCGAGGCCTGTGGCCATTAATTACAGCACAAAGATTGAATGAACCCATTTAGTTGATTTAGCCTTATCGTCATTGTGCTTTGCAGAAAAAAAAAGAATAAAGTGGTGAGGTTAAATAAGGTACATGGAACAGGCAGCTCCTAACAAACCATTAACATCCATTCATAGACAAATTGCAAACTCAACCTGCTTTTGTCAAAATGTATACAAGTTTAATAACATGGCCAACACAAAAGATAGTAATCGCCTTTGCTAGTTTTTGAAAAATGCTGACCATGCTTTCAGGCCATGCTGGATTAAATCTGACTCGGCTGAAGTGTAATTATTTTTATGCAGCGTGTCAGCATCTTTTCGCTCAGGAATGGTATATCCATTTATTAGAAACACCTAACTTTTAAGCAGAAAGAATTTGCATCTATTACCTTTCAGTTAACTCACAAACAACTGAACCAAGTTTTCCATTGTCATAAGACAGGTAAAGTAAGTCACTAAAGGGCAGAATTTATTTGGCCATTAAAACACCATGTGTGTCATCAGGTTCTGACCACAGCTAATATACTCGAGGTTTTGAAGAGGTTTTTCAACCCCACAGGCAGCAAAAAATTTCATAAACAAAGTACTGCTTCGATGCTATTATAAGATATTAATCATGAGCTATTACAGACGTCCTAGAGCAGGGGTAAAATAAAATAGCTTGAGGTCCAGTAATAAACTCATTTCATCAGCCAATATGCCTAAAAACATTAATTGATGGTTTTTGCCAGATCATAAAAATTAAGATTTTGCAATGACTGCAACAAGCATGATTTTCAGTTGAGATAAAGGTTTACACTTTCACAAAAGCAAAGTTTTATAAAATGATAAACTTCACTTTTCAGCCTTTAAACCATTTTTTAAAAAGAAAATGGAGTTACAAGTATAAATATAAACAATTATCATCCATTTCAAGTTTTTAATTACCTCAGATTATTCTTTACTAAACAATGGGTAAGTTCAAACCACACGCTGAGTATAAAAAAAAAGAAAAGAAAAAAAAAACACCTATCATCTGGTGTTTTGTCTATGGCCAGGGCCAATACCAAGAAAGCTGGAGGGCCAATGGCTGATATTACAAACATAATAGAGATGTAACGATTCCTGGATTCAATTTGAGTATTTGATTATAAAAAAATCTTTGATTGCATTTTGCCCATGTCAATCCATGAAATCCATGAAATGCATTATTAGTCGGCTGTCTAAGGCTGCATGATATATTAAACCCATTTAAAAATAATAATAAAGCATAATACTATTATAAATTAACAAACGCTATGATTCAACTAAATATTTGCGTTGCAGATTTGATAAATGCGCTTTAATTATTTACATGTCTGTAAGTTATGTATGTGTGGCTCAGTTTACAGGAAATGCTGCTCCACACAAACTGCTATCATTTACATGTGTGGAGCATCTCAACTTCCATCTCTGCATATTGTTGTGAGTTTGTGTTTATTTAAACACAGCGTGTGCCATTTCATCAGATATGTAAGGTAAATAATTTATAAACCTACGCCAACACAGAAGAATACATCATTATCTATCTAAATATGCTTACTGTTCATATCGATTTCAAAATAAGAGCTCAAACTCTCACTCTGAGTTACACGTTTTGATGTCCACATAATGTTGTGAAGAAATGGCCAAATATTAAAGAATGTCGTTTAGTCAATATTAAACAAGGATTAGATCACTCTGTAAAGTGTAAAAACAATCGTCAGGCCACTGGGGCCTCTGCAGGCCTTTGATATAATGCATAATGTACGTGAGTCCTATTGTTTATAATACATTATATATTTTTACAGTTTTATTCAATAAAACCCATGATAACTTGCTTTTGATACTCCATATGACAATTATTATTGCCTCACTGCTATTATAATATATATTTTAAGTAATTTAAAGGCTATTGCTTGCTTAGGTCTGTTTTGATTACCTCTACTAATAAAATGTTTTATAATTATCAGATTACTTGACTAATCATCAGAATAATTCACCGATCACTCACTCGATCAGCAAGATAATCGTTAGTGACAGCCAAAGTACAAAACATTTAAAAACAAATACTACTAATAATAAAAATAGTAATAATGAAATAAAACCACACACTGAATAAAAAAATACCTTTTTTTTTTTTTTAAATGCCAATATCATGCAAATAGAAGCTGAGACTATGTATATAATAGTTAAAAAAAAAACACATGCTAAGCATGTTTTTAGTGGCTAGTGTGATTGAGTAAAAGGGCCAATGGCTGATATAATGAATTTAATAATAAAATAAATTATAATAATAAAATTTGATAATAAAATTAAGAATAATGTAATACAGTCAATTAAATCCAAAATAAATAAAACAGGCTAACCATTTACATAAAATTTTTAGAAAATAGAAAAACGAACTGAAGGAAAACTGAAGGAAACTGAAAAACTTGATCATTAAATAAATTATGAGTTCTTTACAAACGAGCAAAACGTTTCTCTAATATCCCTAAAGACGACCAAATGCCATGTATCATCACCAAGCCATCTTACCTTGAGCTTGAACTCCAGCTGCGGCAGGACAGACAGCAATAGATGGCTGTCGATGTTGTACAGCTCCAGGATCAGGTCAAAGACATGTTCTGACAGATCACTAACTGAAGTCTTCCCCAGCATCAGTACCTGGTTAAAGAACTGAGAGACACCAAACTGTACATCACACACTGGCATCTTTAAGCACTGGAACTGCACGGCACTGGAAAACGGCACCCCTTTAAACTCACTGCATTACCATCTGGCATCAGCATTTAATATAGCGTTGATTAAAGATTAGTTTTAGAAAGCTGGTATTAGATCAAAATTAAAGAGTAAGTGGCTTCAACTATTGGTGGGAGGGGCCATCTACAACAGAGCGCTTGTACAGAACAGAAAGTAAATTAGGCCTTGCTGTTCTATAAGAGTTACTGAGAAGGATTCTCCTCCACACTTATTCTCACTATCTCTAGTGCTTTTAATGAGCACTGCAGGGAATAAAATTCATAGCATAACAGCGTTGCAGGCTCATGCGGGTGTTACTGATGAACGCATTTAAGCTCAACATGCTGTTTGAGCATGGAAAGGCACTCTTGATCTCCGGTTAATGTTGCAAGCCTCAACGAGTTTTCAAAAGCAAAAGGTCTGGAGTCAAATCATGGAGGTTTATTAGGGATTACTCACGATTTAAATAAATGAGAAGACCTTTCTTGTACCTTTGTAAGTCAGCATGATTTTGGCACAGCCGACGAGAGGTACGGTGTACATTCTATGTAAATGTAACTATAATATATCATGTTTACTCACGTTGGTAATGTATGGCTCTATGGCCTGAGCAGTTCTCTTCAGCAAGGCTTTAGCCAGATCGTATGCTTGCTTGTTGAGGTTCTGTAAGACGAGAGAGAAATTCAAATTTAAAATATTTGTTTTATATAAATCTCATGACACGTGTCAAGAAACGAACACTAAATAAAATTAAACCTGTTTAGACTTGTTTTGGTTTACAATAAATAAATAAATAAATATATAAAGCATAACACAAATTTGTAAAATAAGTACACATTATGGTAGTATTTTTGTACTGACTAAAATAAATACAAATAAGAATTTTACAATTTAAATCATGCAATTAAAGTTAAATCACTGC